>NW_027223041.1:1565626-1680285 GCF_043380555.1 Nothobranchius furzeri
GGACTGTTGAGGACTACAAGTGTACCAAATTTCATAACTGTACGATAAACTAAGCTTTATGGAGAGGGGTATTTTTCACCTTGTAGGCGGCGCTGTTCAGCCATTTTCTTTGCGATTTTTTTGGGACCTTTAAAATATCAAATTTTTCACCAGGCCTGACAAGTGTGCAAAATATTGTGAGTTTTGGGGTATGTTAAGGTCCCCAAAAAGCCGTTCAAAGGGGCACGAGAATAATAAAAAAGAAAGAATAAACAGAGCAAAAACAAGAGGCCTTCGCAGCGCTTTCGCTGCTCGGGCCTAATTAAAGCTGCAAGCAGCGTCGTTCGGCCCTCGCAGCGAAGCTGCTCGCCCTCCTTCCGCACCCCCTCCGCTCCATCCCCGACGCTCTCCAAACCCAGCTCCGCGCTTGTCCATCCTGGACGGCAGCCGGGGGCACCAGGGCACGTCTGGCAGAACAGAAAGTCAACCACCCCGACACCAGAAACCGTGAACGGCCTCCTCGTCCACACCTCACCCTGATTCAGCATCCCCTCTGAGCCCAGCATTACACGTCTCACCACTAGGAGATACTCTATCTTTACCACACTGGTGATGTGATGTTCAGTCTCTGGCAAATCGGAGGCTGTTTGTGGAAGTTACAGTCAAACGTAAGGTCACAGCGTCACGCCAGAAATCGCCATGGCATCAAAGCTCCTCCCTTTCTGAAAAGCTATCAGATCTGAATAGTCATTAGAACATCATGAAGACAGTGCATGACCTTAGTGTCATGTTGACTAAATTAGAGGGGACAAATATGGGCATTTCACCATAAAACAGAAGACTTCCTGTAGTCAGGGGGCGGGGCTTAGGTGATGCCAGCTGTCCACATTGTCACTGTCTTCAGATGTGGTCAGTGATCACACGGACAAAGTTTGAAATTGATCTGATCATGCACAAGGGAGTTATTGAGTCAAGTAACGTAATGGCGACTGGTCAAAGTTTGAGGCTTAGCCATGCCCACACCTTTATACTTATTTAAAATCCGACGGTTGAATCTTTTCCTCTATATCTTAAGAGTATATAGCAAGAGTTTGAAGGTGATCGGTGGAAAGGGCGACGAGACATCATTCTCCTAATAACGTGTGCGAAAACCACTAAATCGAGTACTTGGACCAAAATGGCCGACCTCCTGTGCGACATTGCGCTTGGCTCCAAGAGACTTTTTTGTAGGTCGTGAGACACTACATTAGTGTGCCAAATTTCGTGATCCTCAGTCAAAGCACGGCTTGGGGCTGACAGTTTTAATGGTCCTAGGGGGCGCTATTTCAGAAAATAGGCCACGCCCACAAACTTCAGCTGTCCAATTCTATTAGGGGTCAGAGTAGGATCACTCATCAGAAATTGTGTGGCGATGTCACAATGATTGAAGAAATGAGAGACAAACGTATTTCCATGGCGTGATGGCGAATTTCGCCATGCTCCCAAAGCCCCGCCTTTATTCGAAAGCTGCCAGTACTATAGACCAAGTGACCTCAACTTGTCTGCTGCTATTTGCCAGTGATTGCTGGTGATTGGTTAAAAGGAGTCCAATAGGGAGCTGTGAAAAAAAGAGTGGCGTGGCGACAGGTCAAAGTTTGAGGCTTAGCCACGCCCACACCTTTATACTTATTTAAAATCCGTAGGTTGAATTTTTTCCCCTTTGTCTTAAGAGTCTATAGCAGAAGTTTGAAGGTGATTGGTGAAAAGGGCAATGGTGTAACACTCTCCAAACAACGTGTGCGAAAACCACTAAATCGACTACTTGGACCAAAATGGCCGACTTCCTGTGCGACTTTGCACTTGGCTCCAAGAGACTTTTTTGTAGGACCGGAGACACCACATTAGTGTACCAGATTTCGTACTCCTCAGTCAAAGCATGGCTAGGGGCTGACAGTTTTAATGGTCCTAGAGGGCGCCATTTCAGAAAATAGGCCACGCCCACAAACTACAGCTGTCCAAATCTATTGGGGGTCAGACTAGGATCACTCACCAGACATTTTGTGGTGATGGCACGATAATTGAAGAAATGAGAGGCAAACGTATTGCCATGGTGTGATGGTGAATTTTGCCATGCTCCCAAAGCCCCGCCTTTTTTCAAAACCTGCCAGTACTGGAGACTAAGTGACCTCAACTTGTCAGCTGCTATTCGCCAGAGATTGCTGGCGATTGGGTAAAAGGAGTCCAATAGGTAGCTGTGAAAAAAAGAGTGGCGTGGTGACAGGTCAAAGTTTGAGGCTTAGCCACGCCCACACCTTTATACTTATTTAAAATCCGACGGTTGAATTTTTTCCTTTATGTCTTAAGAGTCTATAGCAGAAGTTTGAAGGCGATTGGTGAAAAGGGCGATGGAGCATCACTCTCCAAACAACGTGTGCGAAAACCACTAAATCGAGTACTTGGACCAAAATGGCCGACTTCCTGTGCGACTTTGCACTTGGCTCCAAGAGACTTTTTTGTAGGTCCTGAGACACCACATTAGTGTGCCAAATTTCATAATCCTCAGTCAAAGCATGACTTGGGGCTGACAGTTTTAATGGTCCTAGGGGGCGCTATTTCAGAAAATAGGCCACGCCCACCGGATGTTCACATCACATTTTGTGGGGGGCTGAACTAGGATCACTCCCAAGAGGTTTTGTGGCGATATCTCTAGAAATGACGAAATGGGAGGCAAACGTAAGGCCTAAGCGGTACGCCTGACTTCGCCGCGCCGCCACAGCCCCGCCTTCTGGAGAAAACTCCCATAAAGTGACGCCAAGCAACCCCAACTTGTCTTCAGTTACCCGCTACAAATTTGGGGTGGTTATTGGAAAGGGCGAATTTTGGAAAATTTCCCAGTAAATCTTGACCTTTTAAGTCCTGAGGGGGCGGGGCTTATGTGACATCATCAATCGACCATTCATTTGTCTTCGGAGGTCGACGACGATTGTCCTTAGAACATTTCTTTAACTGTAATTCTTTCATTTATGAATCTATAGCAATTTGAATTTTTTTGGCGAGTGCTCGAACTTTGAGGCCTGGTCCCGCCCCTTCAGTATTTACGAAAAGTCAATTTTATTGTCTCATTTTAATCGTCCATCGCTTCTGTTCGATCGCACACTATTTTTGAGACGATCGTGCGAAAAATGACCAAACTGTTAAACCAAATATAGACCCTAGAAATGGCCAAAACGGGGTCAAAATGGCCACTTTAGTCCAAAATGGCCGACTTCCTGTTTGATATTGACCATGGGTGCAAGAGGCTTTTCTGTGCGTATTGTTGAGTTCTACAAGTGTACCAAATTTCATCACTCTACTATGAAAAAAGGTCAAAGCGGAGGGGTATTTTTAATTTTCCAGGGGGCGCTGTTGAAACATTTTTTTACCAACTTTCACGTTGCCAGTGAAATACGTAAATTTCACGCACTTTCTATATTGGGCCAGAATTTGGTGACTTTTTGGATATGCTAAGACCCCCTAAAGGCCATCCAAAGACGCGGAAGAAAAAAAAAAAAAAATAATAATAATAATTAAAGCTGCAAGCAGCGTCGTTCGGCCCTCGCAGCGAAGATGCTCACCCTCCTTCCGCACCCCCTCCGCTCCATCCCCGATGCTCTCCAAACCCAACTCCCCGCCGCTCCGTCCTGGCCGGCAGCACGGGGCACCAGGGCACGTCCACGGACTGAAACGTCCACCACCCTGACACCAAGAAAAGCTAACAGTCACCTCATCCACACCTCACCCTGAATCAGCATCCCCTCCGAGCCTACCATTATATTACATGTCTCACCACTAGGGCATACTTTATCTTTAGCACACTGTTGGTGTGATGACACAGACCAACTTTAGTGCTTTTTTGCCCATATTTATTAAAGTTTTCGAAAGTTAAAGTTATCTAGGGGGCGCTGTGATCAATTACAGAAAAATCCCATTGAGGTCAGCTTTGGTTGACAAGGACAGTTTTCTGTTATTTTGGCATCAAACGGACGTTGTGTGTGTTATCTAAAGCCAGTGAGCTGAAAGGGGCGGAGCTACAGGGATTTGAATCAACAACCACATCAATGTGTTTGGTGCAGTCACGTGATGTCACAAGCCAAGTATAATGCCATTCTGACTTTGACTTTAGAAGTTAATAAAGTTTGAACCCATCTAGGGGGCGTTGTGACCATTTACAAGTAAATGCCATAGAGGTCATCTTTGGTCATCAAAGATGGTTTTCTGTTAATTTGGAATCAATCAAACGTTGCATGGGTCATCTAGAGACAAAAAGCTGTAAGTGGGTGGAGTTAAAGTGAATTGAACAAGTGATCACATACATGTGTTGATTGCAGATGTGTGATGACTCCCACAATGTTTGATGTAGTTTGGAACTTTTTTGCAGAAGTTACAAAGGTTTTTTGTATCTAGGGGGCGCTGTCCCAAATTTAAGAATTATTCCATGAAGAAGTTTGTAGGTTGATGACAGTCATTTGTGTGCAGTTTGGTGTGAATTGCATCATGCATGTGTTATTAAGGGCCTAATATCTGTCAGGGGGCGGAGCTAAAGCAATATCAACAACTTACCACAGGACTGTGGTGGGTGCCATTGTGTGAGTACACATAGCAAGTTTGGTGCAGTTACGACCTCGTCTGTAGGAGTTATTACAGTTTTAATGGTGTGTAGGGGGCGCTGTGGTGACATTACACAACTTTCACCAACGGTGTGTGCCTCGTTGAATAAAGGGCATGATTGTTGATTGCCATGTTCAGTCTCGGGCAGATCGGAGGTGGTTAGTGGAAGTTACAGTCAAACGTAAGGTCACGGCGTCACGCCAGAATTCGCCGTGGCATCAAAGCCCTTCCCTTTCTGAAAAGCTATCAGATCTGAATGGTCATTACAACATCATGAAGACAGTGCATGACCTTAGTGTCATGTTGACTAAAGTAGAGGGGACAAATATGGGCATTTCACCATTAAAAAATAGACTTCCTGTAGTCAGGGGGCGGGGCATAGGTGATGTCAGCTGTCCACATTGTCATTGTTTTGAGATGTGGTCAATGATCACACAGACGGAGTTTGATATAGATCTGATCATGCACATGGGAGTTGTTAAGTCAAGTAATGTAATGGCGAAAGGTCAAAGTTTGAGGCTTAGCCACGCCCACACCTTTATACTTGTATAAAATCCGACGGTTGAATTTTTTCCTCTATGTCTTAAGATTATATAGCAGGAGTTTGAAGGTGATAGGTGGAAAGGACGACGAGACATCATTCTCCTAATAACGTGTGTGAAAACCACTAAATCGAGTAATTGGACCAAAATGGCCGACTTCCTGTGCGACTTTGCACTTGGCTCAAAGAGACTTTTTTGTAGGTCCTGAGACCCCACATTAGTGTACCAAATTTCGTACTCCTCAGTCAAAGCATGGCTTGGGGCTGACAGTTTTAATGGACCTAGGGGGCGCTATTTCAGAAAATAGGCCACGCCCATTTGATGTTCACATGAGATCTTTTGGGGGGCCGGACTAGGATCACTCACAAGACGTTTCGTGACTGTATCTATAGAAATGACGACATGGGAGGCACATGTATGGTCACGGCGGTACGCCTGACTTCGCCGCGTCGCCACAGCCCCGCCTTCTGCAGAAAACACCCATAAAGTGACGTCAAGCAACGCCAACTTCTCTTCAGTTACCTGCTACAAATTCGGGCTGATTATTCGACAGGGCGAATTTTGGAAAATTTCCCAGTAAAACTTGACGTTTTAAGTCCTGAGGGGGCGGGGCTTGTGTGACATCATCCAGCGACCATTCATTTGTCTTCGGGGGGCGATGACGATTATCCATAGAAAGTTACTTTAACTGTAATTCTTTCATTTGTGAAATTATAGCAATTTGAATTTTTTTGGCGAGTGCTCGAACTTTGAGGCCTGGCCCCGCCCCTTCAGTATTTACGAAAAGTCAATTTTATTTTCTCATTTGAAGCGTCCATCGCTTCTGTTCGATGGCACACTATTTTTGAGACTATGGTACGAAAAATGACGAAACTGTTCAACCAAATATAGACCCTAGAAATGGCCAAAACGGCTAAAAATCGCCATTTCAACCCAAAATGGCCGACTTCCTGTTTTATATTGACCATGGTTGCAAGAGGCTTTTTTGTGCGGACTGTTGAGTAGTACCAGTATACCAAATTTCATAACTGTACGATAAACTAAGCTTTATGGAGAGGGGTATTTTTCACTCTTTAGGGGGCGCTGTCGAGCCACTTTTTTATCAACTTTCACATCGCCAGTGAAATACGTAAATTTCACGCACTTTCTATATTGGGCCAGAATTTGGTGACTTTTTGGATATGCTAAGACCCCCTAAAGGCCACCCAAAGACGCGGAAGAAAAAAGAAAGCGTAATAATAATAAACGGAGCAGATACAATAGGCCTTCGCAGCTTCACTGCTCGGGCCTAATTAAAGCTGCAAGCAGCGTCGTTCGGCCCTCGCAGCGAAGCTGCTCGCCCTCCTTCCGCACCCCCTCCGCTCCATCCCCGACGCTCTCCAAACCCAGCTCCGCGCTTGTCCATCCTGGCCGGCAGCCGGGGGCACCAGGGCACGTCTGGCAGAACAGAAAGTCAACCACCCCAACACCAGAAACCGTGAACGGCCTCCTCGTCCACACCTCACCCTGATTCAGCATCCCCTCTGAGCCCAGCATTACACGTCTCACCACTAGGAGATACTCTATCTTTACCACACTGGTGATGTGATGTTCAGTCTCTGGCAAATCGGAGGCTGTTTGTGGAAGTTACAGTCAAACGTAAGGTCACAGCGTCACGCCAGAAATCGCCATGGCATCAAAGCTCCTCCCTTTCTGAAAAGCTATCAGATCTGAATAGTCATTACAACATCATGAAGACAGTGCATGACCTTAGTGTCATGTTGACTAAATTAGAGGGGACAAATATGGGCATTTCACCATAAAACAGAAGACTTCCTGTAGTCAGGGGGCGGGGCTTAGGTGATGCCAGCTGTCCACATTGTCACTGTCTTCAGATGTGGTCAGTGATCACACGGACAAAGTTTGAAATTGATCTGATCATGCACAAGGGAGTTATTGAGTCAAGTAACGTAATGGCGACTGGTCAAAGTTTGAGGCTTAGCCACGCCCACACCTTTATACTTATTTAAAATCCGACGGTTGAATCTTTTCCTCTATGTCTTAAGAGTATATAGCAAGAGTTTGAAGGTGATCGGTGGAAAGGGCGACGAGACATCATTCTCCTAATAACGTGTGCGAAAACCACTAAATCGAGTACTTGGACCAAAATGGCCGACCTCCTGTGCGACATTGCGCTTGGCTCCAAGAGACTTTTTTGTAGGTCCTGAGACACTACATTAGTGTGCCAAAGTTCGTGATCCTCAGTCAAAGCACGGCTTGGGGCTGACAGTTTTAATGGTCCTAGGGGGCGCTATTTCAGAAAATAGGCCACGCCCACAAACTTCAGCTGTCCAATTCTATTAGGGGTCAGAGTAGGATCACTCATCAGAAATTGTGTGGCGATGTCACAATGATTGAAGAAATGAGAGACAAACGTATTTCCATGGCGTGATGGCGAATTTCGCCATGCTCCCAAAGCCCCGCCTTTATTCGAAACCTGCCAGTACTATAGACCAAGTGACCTCAACTTGTCTGCTGCTATTTGCCAGTGATTGCTGGTGATTGGTTAAAAGGTGTCCAATAGGGAGCTGTGAAAAAAAGAGTGGCGTTGCGACAGGTCAAAGTTTGAGGCTTAGCCACGCCCACACCTTTATACTTATTTAAAATCCGTAGGTTGAATTTTTTCCCCTTTGTCTTAAGAGTCTATAGCAGAAGTTTGAAGGTGATTGGTGAAAAGGGCAATGGTGTAACACTCTCCAAACAACGTGTGCGAAAACCACTAAATCGACTACTTGGACCAAAATGGCCGACTTCCTGTGCGACTTTGCACTTGGCTCCAAGAGACTTTTTTGTAGGACCGGAGACACCACATTAGTGTACCAGATTTCGTACTCCTCAGTCAAAGCATGGCTAGGGGCTGACAGTTTTAATGGTCCTAGAGGGCGCCATTTCAGAAAATAGGCCACGCCCACAAACTACAGCTGTCCAAATCTATTGGGGGTCAGACTAGGATCACTCACCAGACATTTTGTGGTGATGGCACGATAATTGAAGAAATGAGAGGCAAACGTATTGCCATGGCGTGATGGTGAATTTTGCCATGCTCCCAAAGCCCCGCCTTTTTTCAAAACCTGCCAGTACTGGAGACTAAGTGACCTCAACTTGTCAGCTGCTATTCGCCAGAGATTGCTGGCGATTGGGTAAAAGGAGTCCAATAGGTAGCTGTGAAAAAAAGAGTGGCGTGGTGACAGGTCAAAGTTTGAGGCTTAGCCACGCCCACACCTTTATACTTATTTAAAATCTGACGGTTGAATTTTTTCCTTTATGTCTTAAGAGTCTATAGCAGAAGTTTGAAGGCGATTGGTGAAAAGGGCGATGGAGCATCACTCTCCAAACAACGTGTTCGAAAACCACTAAATCGAGTACTTGGACCAAAATGGCCGACTTCCTGTGCGACTTTGCACTTGGCTCCAAGAGACTTTTTTGTAGGTCCTGAGACACCACATTAGTGTGCCAAATTTCATAATCCTCAGTCAAAGCATGACTTGGGGCTGACAGTTTTAATGGTCCTAGGGGGCGCTATTTCAGAAAATAGGCCACGCCCACCGGATGTTCACATCACATTTTGTGGGGGGCTGAACTAGGATCACTCCCAAGAGGTTTTGTGGTGATATCTCTAGAAATGACGAAATGGGAGGCAAACGTAAGGCCTAAGCGGTACGCCTGACTTCGCCGCGCCGCCACAGCCCCGCCTTCTGGAGAAAACTCCCATAAAGTGACGCCAAGCAACCCCAACTTGTCTTCAGTTACCCGCTACAAATTTGGGGTGATTATTGGAAAGGGCGAATTTTGGAAAATTTCCCAGTAAATCTTGACCTTTTAAGTCCTGAGGGGGCGGGGCTTATGTGACATCATCAATCGACCATTCATTTGTCTTCGGAGGGCGACGACGATTGTCCTTAGAACATTTCTTTAACTGTAATTCTTTCATTTATGAATCTATAGCAATTTGAATTTTTTTGGCGAGTGCTCTAACTTTGAGGCCTGGTCCCGCCCCTTCAGTATTTACGAAAAGTCAATTTTATTGTCTCATTTTAATCGTCCATCGCTTCTGTTCGATCGCACACTATTTTTGAGACGATCGTGCGAAAAATGACCAAACTGTTAAACCAAATATAGACCCTAGAAATGGCCAAAACGGGGTCAAAATGGCCACTTTAGTCCAAAATGGCCGACTTCCTGTTTGATATTGACCATGGGTGCAAGAGGCTTTTCTGTGCGTATTGTTGAGTTCTACAAGTGTACCAAATTTCATCACTCTACTATGAAAAAAGGTCAAAGCGGAGGGGTATTTTTAATTTTCCAGGGGGCGCTGTTGAAACATTTTTTTACCAACTTTCACGTTGCCAGTGAAATACGTAAATTTCACGCACTTTCTATATTGGGCCAGAATTTGGTGACTTTTTGGATATGCTAAGACCCCCTAAAGGCCATCCAAAGACGCGGAAGAAAAAAAAAGAAAGAAAGAAAGAAAAAAAAAATTAAAGCTGCAAGCAGCGTCGTTCGGCCCTCGCAGCGAAGCTGCTCGCCCTCCTTCCGCACCCCCTCCGCTCCATCCCCGACGCTCTCCAAACCCAGCTCCGCGCTTCTCCATCCTGGCCGGCAGCCGGGGGCACCAGGGCACTTCTGGCAGAACAGAAAGTCAAAGGCTAGGGTCAGTAAGAGCTAGGACATTTTTGTGCATAACCTCTAATCCCTAGGCGATCGGTCCGGGGAACTTCTGGTCCGGCCGGAGTGTGAATCTTCCTACCAACTATCTGCCAAAGCTCAATTGGACTGCACAAGTCGAGAAAGCCTTCATTGGACCAAAACTACACACACGAAGAGGCTTCGTCTTCGGTGCCAGGCGTCTGGGTCCTGCTAAAAGTCACCAAAAGGAAGTGGACGGAACCGAGGTGGACCGGGCCATACAGGATCACGGAGAGGACATCACACGCTGTCCGGCTGGACGGGAGGAGCCTAACCTGGAAGAGAAGCAGCTGACATCTGCCTAACCAGAGAAAGGATCCAAAAACCAGGAAGAGAAGTAGCTGACTGCAGTAGCATGCCAAGCTGCCACCACATCCTGCAGGACGAGAATCATGACATCATCACCCCCTGCAGCTGCCTGGAGCCAGTGAAGGGTCTTCAACAGGGGGAAGAAGTAACCACCCTATGAACATTCTACAAGGGTTCTATTTAACACCCTCATTTATTTTACAAGGGTTATATTTAACACCCTCCATTTATTTTATCTGGGTTCTATTTCACACCCTCATTTATTTTACAAGGGTAATATTTTACACCCTCCACCTGCTGACCCAATTATCCAGATGCCCTTGTTACTAGCCAATCCTAACATCTATTTGGGAGGGGAACTCTCTGATGATAGTGATGACTCTCATGATGAAGAAGATGTTGTTAGAGTGTGAGAATGTTCAGTGATTTATGTAACCATCCCTTCACCAGTTCATTTTTATGATTTTTTTGTTTGTTTTGTTTTATTTTTTGTTGATCATTGATGTCCTAGGCATGCACACTCTATGCCAACAGGTGTTCGCCCCAAAATTGAGATATGACAAATGGGGGGACATGGGGGAATTTTCCCTATAAACATATGATAATTAGGGTTTTTCGCCCTCATATGGAGTTGCATGCGATCCATACATGTTGTAACATGTTCAGTTAAAAATATGATCATGTTTTTTTTTTGTATTAGTTTACTGCTGGAAATATGAGAAGCTGTAACCTGATTGATTGTTTGTATTTGTATTTTAAAACTTTGCTTATTGGATTCTTTTTGATGGAATTTGGTGTTATTGTTTTGATTTCTTATATCTTTATTGAACTCTTAAAAGAGTTCAAAAGGGGGATTGAAAATATATATCTCTCATATAAGCTCTTTCATATATTATTATAAGCTCTTTTATATGAACAAATATGTATCTCTCACTTATGCTCCTTATATATTATCATAAATACATTATTATATGCCTTTTCATGGAATCTTGTTATAATATCGAAAACCTCTCTGTGCCTTTTCTGCTCAAGCTGAACAGCTGCATAAGGGAGTGAAAGCGTTCCTTCCTTCAGTTCCTCAATACAAGAACAACTGTCTTTGTTAGCAAAGGATGTTGCAGGATGTGTCCTGATCATCTCAAGGTTGCATGTCCTTGGGATGAATTGGTCTTTCATTAACAAGGCTATTAGCTGACGTGCGTCTGCAGGTGCAGATGGCAGAATTACGTGTGTGTATGGCAAACTACGTATGTAACATTCCTGTAATCTTCAATAAAAATCAGCCGTTTTCAGCAGAACGGTGAGAGTCTGTCCGAAGCATCTGGCAAGAGCAGGTCGCGGGACTTGCTGCAGAGACTCTCCCCCTCATGAGCGGCGAAACAGTGAATGGACTTCTGATCATTTGTCTCCTCGTTCTGTCAACTTAAAAGGTGTTTAACTCCATCTACTCCGTACCCGTGCTTGGTCTAACGGAAGAGAGACCAACACTTCTGAATGTCCTAGAGAGGTCAGGTTGGGTTTAAATGACTCCAATTAACAGCCCCTATCACCAGCAGAAGGAATGGAGTCATTAGCACTTACGGTTTTTAAACAGCACCCTGAAATATGTCGCACAAAGCACATTTTCACATAATGTTGGTTCCTTTTGTGTGAAAACAAGGTCCAATCTGGCTGAAACACAACAGGAAGGTAGAATCTATTGAGTTGTAAGTTATCTGAACTTTTCATGATGATAGCACCTTCCTAAGGGGGTCAAACCATGGCCCAAAGGTCACCGAGCATGGTGTCATCTAAAGAAAAATGTCCGGATACACCTTTGGAGGCTCATAACTTGGCTTATGAATGTCCTAGAGAGGTCAAATTTGTTTTAAGATACTCCAATTAATGGTCTGTATCGATAACAGAAGGAGTGGAGTGGATAGGATGTACAGTTTTTAAATGGCACACACAGAATTATGTTGCACCAAGCACAATTTCACATAATTTTGGTTCCAGTTCCCTCAAACAAGGACCAATCTGGCTGAAACACCACAGGAAGGTAGAATCTATTGAGTTGTAAGTGATCTGCACGTTTCATGATGACAGCACATTCCTAAGGGGGTCAGATGATGTCACAAAGGTCAGCGGATCACTTCTGCCTTAAAGAAAAATGTCCGGATACACCTTTGGAGGCTCATAACTTGGCTTCTGAATGTCCTAGAGAGGTCAGGTTGGGTTTAAATGACTCCAATTAACAGCCCCTATCACCAGCAGAAGGAATGGAGTCATTAGCACGTACGGTTTTTAAACAGCACCCTGAAATATGTCGCACAAAGCACATTTTCACATAATGTTGGTTCCTTTTGTGTGAAAACAAGGTCCAATCTGGCTGAAACACAACAGGAAGGTAGAATCTATTGAGTTGTAAGTTATCTGTACATTTCATGATGATAGCACATTCCTAAGGGGGTCAGATGATGTCCCAAAGGTCACCGGATCACTTCTGCCTTAAAGACAAATGTCCGGATACACCTTTGGAGGCTCAGAACTTGGCTTCTGAATGTCCTAGAGAGGTCAGGTTGGGTTTAAATGACTCCAATTAACAGCCCCTATCACCAGCAGAAGGAATGGAGTCGTCAGCACTTATGGTTTTTAAATGGCACCCAGAAATATGTCGCACCAAGCACAATTTCACATATTTCTGGTTGAAAAACCTGTGATACAAGCTCCAATCTGTCTGAAATTAACACATGATGGACCTGTGAGGTCAAGGAGCACACAGTATCAGTGTCAAGTCTGGAGGTTGAAGAGAACCCCGTTTTTAGCTGAAATCCATCTTTTTTCTGACCTCTGACCCAGAACAGCACCAGAACAACGAGCTTCGGCTACCAAACTGCCTGAGCTAGCTCTGGGTGACGGCGGCATGCCAAATCGACGTTTGTTTGGTGAAAATCGGTTGAGAAATGCCACTTTGCCGAGCACATGGCAGAAAAGGCGGGAAAAGTGCCGTACGGCTCCAAACGGACGCTTAACACAATGCGACCGGCACGAACTCGACGTATGTGTTTCGGGCCAGTGCTGGGATGCACCAGAAGAGTTTTCGGGCGCCTCGGATCAACGATGGCCGAACGGCAGCCAAAAAGGGTCTAAAAATCGTGGTTTCGGGCCTAGGGTTTTGCCGGTCTCTTTTAATTCATTAAAAATAGTTAAATTCCACGTAGGGACATGAAATTCACATATATTGTAAAGAACGACATGCCGAATCATAATATTTTAGTTACGTCACGCTACGTTGCTCACTGACCAAGTTCGGCCACTAGGGGCACAGTCGAAAATTGTTTACACTCTCTGGTTCGGAAGTCCGGTACGAGCGCAAAAATCTACTCATCTTTTCGATAGCCCTCACGGCGCTAGAATTGCGCCATTGTAAACTTGCAAAAATCACGCACTTTGGGGGGCTATATCTCCGGAACAACAAAATATTTTGCCACCAAACCACCTCGGATGGACTCGTGCTTGGCCCCCGAACAACATATCCGAAGATGGCATCGCTGGCACCAGCAGAACTTCTTCTTTCCACTTTCTACCAGAAAAACACAAGTCCTCTTTGAGGCGATGGGTCTACGAGGGCATTTTTTGGCCAAACTCAGACACAACTTTTTTTTTTTTTTTCAATTTTGACAGCGGATTATGATTGCTTGGCACCACGGGGACCACCTCTCCAAAAACGGGACGGATCGGGCATTCCCTTGAGGAGCTGTGGCCAAAAAGAGCGTGACCTCTGGCGACCTGGGGTTCGGAAAAGAACCGAAACAAAGAGCTACGGCTACCAAACTGCCTGGGCTAGCTCGGGGTGAGGGCGGCATGCCAAATCGACGTTTGTTTGGTGAAAATCGGTTGAGAAACGCCACTTTGCCGAGCACATGGCAAAATGGAGGGAAAACTGCCCTCAGTCCCCAAACGGACGCTTAGCACGTTGCGACCGGCACGAGCTCGACGTATGTGGTAGCTGTCAGCTATCTAAAGGAAATGTGCAAGTGTCAACTCTCTAGGTTGAGCAGAACCCTGTTTTTCAGCTCCAAAACAGCCCAAATCCATCATTTTCTCTGCTTGTACCAAGAGGCTGTGAACCTTGACCCTTCTGAATAAGCCAGCAACTTGAAAACTGCATATGTTGTAGCTGTCAGCTATTTAAAGAAACATTCTCAGTTTCAAGTCTCTAGGTTGAGGAGAACCCTGTTTTTCAGCCCCAAAACAGCCCAAATCCATCATTTTCTCTGACCTCTGACCCAGAACAGCACCGGAACAACGAGCTACGGCTACCAAACTGCCTGGGCTAGATCGGGGTGACGGCGGCATGCCAAATCGATGTTTGTTTGGTGAAAATCGGTTGAGAAATGCCAATTTGCCGAGCACATGGCAAAATGGAGGGAAAACCGCCCTCAGGCCCCAAACGGACGCTTAACACGATGCGACCGGCACGATTTCGAAATCTGTGGTTCGGACCAGTGCTGGGATGCACCAAAAAAAATTTGTGCGCCTCGGACCAACGTGGGCCAAACGGCGGCCAAAAAGGGGCTCAAGTGGCAGAAGGCCGCAAATGAAGCCTGAAATAAATTTTCACACTTTTGGGCCGCCGTTTGAATTCGGTTTGGCGTAGCCGCACGAAATTTGGGGTGGTGCATCCCGGCTACCATCTCATCGACGCACGTCGAAATCGATGCCGTCGGACCTTTTCGAGCGCCCTTACGGGACGCTTGTCCAAGCAGATATAGTCAGGTGTCTGGTTACACCTTTGTGGGCTTATAACTTGGCTTCTGAATATCCTAGAGAGGTCAGGCTGGTTTTAAAATACTCCAATGAATGGTCTGTATCTAGAACAGAATGAATGGAGTGGATAGGATGTACAGTTTTTAAATGGCACCCAGACCTATGTTGCACCAAGCACAAGTTCATATTATTATGGGTCCAGTTCTCTGAAAAAAGCTTCAATCAGGCTGAAACATCACAGGAAGGTACAATCTATTGAGTTGTAAATGAATCATGTGTTTCATGATGATAGCACATTCCTTAGGGGGTCAAATGTTGTCACAAAGGTCATTGGATCACTTCTTCTTTAAAGGTGTGGTTCGTAACACACCTTTGTGGGCTTATAACTTGGCTTCTGAATATCCTAGAGAGGTCATGTTGGTTTTAAAATGCTCCAATTAACAGCCCCTACTACCACAAAAAGGAATGGAGTAATAAGCACTTATGGTCTTTAAATGGCACCCAGAATTATGTTGCACAAAGCACAATTTCACATATTTCTGGGTCCATTTGTGCGAAAACAAGGTCCAATAAGGCTGAAACATCACATGAACGTATAGTCTATGGAGTTGTAAGTGATCTGAACGTTACCCTAACAGGGTCAAATGAAGTCACAAAGGTCACCAGACCTGAAATGGAGACTCAATTTTGGTGCTTCTTCAAAAGTAACCCAAAATGGAGGCCTCCAATTTGGGTCTTCTTCTAAAGTAACCCAAAATGGAGGAAATGGAGGCCTCCATTTTGGGGCTTCTTCAAAAGTAACCCAAGATGGAGGCCTCCATTTTGGGTCTTCTTCTAAAGTAACCCAAACTGAATTTTTCAATTAAGGAAGCCTTCAATTTGGGTTACTTTCAACTACATGCAAAAGAAGCCCGAAATGTAGGCCTCCATTTTGGTGCTTCTTCAAAAGTAACCCAAAATGGAGGCCTCCAATTTGGGTCTTCTTCTAAAGTAACCCAAAATGGAGGAAGTGGAGGCCTTCATTTTGGGGCTTCTTCAAAAGTAACCCAAAATGGAGGCCTCCAATTTGGGTCTTCTTCTAAAGTAACCCAAAATGGAGGAAATGGAGGCCTCCATTTTGGGGCTTCTTCAAAAGTAACCCAAAATGGAGGCCTCCAATTTGGGTCTTCTTCTAAAGTAACCCAAAATGGAGGAAATGGGGGCCTCCATTTTGGGGCTTCTTCAAAAGTAACCCAAAATGGAGGCCTCCAATTTGGGTCTTCTTCTAAAGTAACCCAAAATGGAGGAAATGGAGGCCTCCATTTTGGGGCTTCTTCAAAAGTACCCCAAAATGGAGGTCTCAAATTTGGGTTTTCTTCTAAAGTAACCCAAACTGAATTCTTCAATTAATGAAGCATTCATTTTGGGCTACTTTTGAATGTTGTAAAAGTAGCCCAAAAGGAATTGTGTTGCACGAAGCACAATTTCACATCATTCTGTGTTCATTTGTGTGAAAACAAGGTCCAATCAGGCTGAAACGCTACAAGAAGGTAGAATCTATTGAGTTGTAAGTGATCTGAACGTTTCATGATGATAGCACTTTCCTAAGGGGGTCAAACCATGTCCCAAAGGTCACCTGATCTGGTGTCAATTTAAAGAAGTAGTCCAGTTACACCTTTGTGGGCTTATAACTTGGCTTCTGAATATCCTAGAGAGATCAGGTTTGTTTTAGTGTACTCCAATCAACATCCCCTACAACCTCAAAAAGGAATGGAGTCATTAGCACTTATGGTTTTTAAATGGCACCCAGAATTATGCTGCACTAAGCACAATTTCACATCATTCTGGGTTCATTTGTGTGAAAACAAGGTCCAATCAGGCTGAAACGTTACAGGAAGGTAGAATCTATTGAGTTGTAAGTGATCTGAACGTTTCATGATGATAGCACTTTCCTAAGGGGGTCAAACCATGTCCCAAAGGTCACCGGATCTGGTGTCAATTTAAAGAAGTAGTCCAGTTACACATTTGTGGGCTTATAACTTGGCTTCTGAATGTCCTAGAGAGATCAGGTTTGTTTTAATGTACTCCATCCAACAGCCCCTACAACCACAAAAAGGAATGGAGTCATTAGCACTCATGGTTTGTAAATGGCACCCAGAATTATGTTGCACGAAGCACAATTTCCCATCATTCTGGGTCCATTTGTGTGAAAACAAGGTCCAATCAGGCTGAAACGTTACAAGAAGGTAGAATCTATTGAGTTGTAAGTGATCTGAACGTTTCATGATGATCGCACATTCCAATAGGGGGTCAAACCATGTCCCAAAGGTCACCGGGCCTGGTGTCAATTTAAAGAAGTAGTCCAGTTACACATTTGAGGGCATATAACTTGGCTTCTGAATGTCCTAGGGAGATCAGGTTTGTTTTAGTGTACTCCAATCAACAGCCCCTACAACCTCAAAAAGGAATGGAGTCATTAGCACTTATGGTTTGTAAATGGCACCCAGAATTATGTTGCACGAAGCACAATTTCACATCACTCTGGGTTCATTTGTGTGAAAACAAGGTCCAAACAGGCTGAAACGTTACAGGAAGGTAGAATCTACTGAGTTGTAAGTGATCTGAACGTTTCATGATGATAGCACTTTCCTAAGGGGGTCAAACCATGTCCCAAAGGTCACCGGATCTGGTGTCAATTTAAAGAAGTAGTCCAGTTACACATTTGTGGGCTTATAACTTGGCTTCTGAATGTCCTAGAGAGATCAGGTTTGTTTTAGTGTACTCCAATCAACAGCCCCTACAACCACAAAAAGGAATGGAGTCATTAGCACTTAAGGTTTGTAAATGGCACCCAGAATTATGTTGCACGAAGCACAATTTCACATCATTCTGGGTCCATTTTTGTGAAAACAAGGTCCAATCAGGCTGAAACGTTACAGGAAGGTAGAATCTACTGAGTTGTAAGTGATCTGAACGTTTCATGATGATAGCACTTTCCTAAGGGGGTCAAACCATGTACCAAAGGTCACCGGGCCTGGTGTCTCTTTAAAGAAGTAGTCCAGTTACACATTTGTGGGCTTATAACTTGGCTTCTGAATGTCCTAGAGAGGTTAGGTTTGTTTTAGTGTACTCCAATCAACAGCCCCTACAACCACAAAAAGGAATGGAGTCATTAGCACTTATGGTTTGTAAATGGCACCCAGAATTATGTTGCACGAAGCACAATTTCACATCATTCTGGGTCCATTTGTGTGAAAACAAGGTCCAATCAGGCTGAAACGTTACAAGAAGGTAGAATCTATTGAGTTGTAAGTGATCTGAACGTTTCGTGATTATCGCACATTCCTATAGGGGGTCAAACCATGTCCCAAAGGTCACCGGGCCTGGTGTCACTTTAAAGAAGTAGTCCAGTTACACCTTTGAGGGCTTATAACTTGGCTTCTGAATGTCCTAGAGAGATCAGGTTTGTTTTAGTGTACTCCAATCAACAGCCCCTGCAACCTCAAAAAGGAATGGAGTCATTAGCACTTATGGTTTTTAAATGGCACCCAGAATTATGTTGCACGAAGCACAATTTCACATCATTCTGGGTCCATTTGTGTGAAAACAAGGTCCAATCAGGCTGAAACGTTACAAGAAGGTAGAATCTATTGAGTTGTAAGTGATCTGAACGTTTCATGATGATCGCACATTCCAATAGGGGGTCAAACCATGTCCCAAAGGTCACCGGGCCTGGTGTCAATTTAAAGAAGTAGTCCAGTTACACCTTTGAGGGCATATAACTTGGCTTCTGAATGTCCTAGGGAGATCAGGTTTGTTTTATTGTACTCCAATCAACAGCCCCTACAACCTCAAAAAGGAATGGAGTCATTAGCACTTATGGTTTGTAAATGGCACCCAGAATTATGTTGCACGAAGCACAATTTCACATCATTCTGGGTTCATTTGTGTGAAAACAAGGTCCAAACAGGCTGAAACGTTACAGGAAGGTAGAATCTACTGAGTTGTAAGTGATCTGAACGTTTCAAGATGATCGCACATTCCTATAGGGGGTAAAACCATGTCCCAAAGGTCACCGGGCCTGGTGTCTCTTTAAAGAAGTAGTCCAGTTACACATTTGTGGGCTTATAACTTGGCTTCTGAATGTCCCTGAGAGATCAGGTTTGTTTTAGTATACTCCAATCAACAGCCCCTACAACCACAAAAAGTAATGGAGTCATTAGCACTTATGGTTTTTAAATGGCACCCAGAATTATGTTGCACGAAGCACAATTTCACATCATTCTGGGTTCATTTGTGTGAAAACAAGGTCCAATCAGGCTGAAACGTTACAGGAAGGTAGAATCTATTGAGTTGTAAGTGATCTGAACGTTTCATGATGATAGCACCTAAGGGGGTCAAACCATGTCCCAAAGGTCACCGGATCTGGTGTCAATTCAAAGAAGTAGTCCAGTTACATATTTGTGGGCTTATAACTTGGCTTCTGAATGTCCTAGAGAGATCAGGTTTGTTTTAATGTACTCCAATTAACAGCCCCTACAACCACAAAAAGGAATGGAGTCATTAGCACTTATGGTTTGTAAATGGCACCCAGAATTACGTTGCACAAAGCACAATTTCACATCATTCTGGGTTCATTTGTGTTAAAACAAGGTCAATTCAGGCTGAAACGCTACAAGAAGGTAGAATCTATTGAGTTGTAAGTGATCTGAACGTTTCATGATGATAGCGCTTTCCTAAGGGGGTCAAACCATGTCCCAAAGGTCACCGGATCTGGTGTCAATTTAAAGAAGTAGTCCAGTTACACATTTGTGGGCTTATAACTTGGCTTCTGAATGTCCTAGAGAGATCAGGTTTGTTTTAATGTACTCCAACCAACAGCCCCTACAACCACAAAAAGGAATGGAGTCATTAGCACTTAGGGTTTGTAAATGGCACCCAGAATTATGTTGCACTAAGCACAATTCCACATCATTCTGGGTCCATTTGTGTGAAAACAAGGTCCAATCAGGCTGAAACATTACAAGAAGGTAGAATCTATTGAGTTGTAAGTGATCTGAACGTTTCAAGATGATCGCACATTCCTATAGGGGGTAAAACGGTGTCCCAAAGGTCACCGGGCCTGGTGTCTCTTTAAAGAAGTAGTCCAGTTACACATTTGTGGGCTTATAACTTGGCTTCTGAATGTCCTAGAGAGGTTAGGTTTGTTTTACTGTACTCCAATCAACAGCCCCTACAACCACAAAAAGGAATGGAGTCATTAGCACTTATGGTTTGTAAATGGCACCCAGAATTATGTTGCACGAAGCACAATTTCACATCATTCTGGGTTCATTTGTGTGAAAACAAGGTCCAATCAGGCTGAAACGTTACAGGAAGGTAGAATCTATTGAGTTGTAAGTGATCTGAACGTTTCATGATGATAGCACTTTCCTAAGGGGGTCAAACCATGTCCCTAAGGTCACCGGATCTGGTGTCAATTTAAAGAAGTAGTCCAGTTACACATTTGTGGGCTTATAACTTGGCTTCTGAATGTCCTAGAGAGATCAGGTTTGTTTTAGTGTACTCCAATCAACAGCCCCTACAACCACAAAAAGGAATGGAGTCATTAGCACTTATGGTTTGTAAATGGCACCCAGAATTATGTTGCACAAAGCACAATTTCACATCATTCTGGGTCCATTTGTGTGAAAACAAGGTCCATTCAGGCTGAAACGTTACAGGAAGGTAGAATCTATTGAGTTGTAAGTAATCTGAACGTTTCATGATGATCGCACATTCCTAAGGGGGTCAAACCATTTTCCAAAGGTCACCGGATCTGGTGTCAATTTAAAGAAGTAATCCAGTTACACATTTGTGGGCTTATAACTTGGCTTCTTAATGTCCTAGAGAGATCAGGTTTGTTTTAGTGTACTCCAATCAACAGCCCCTACAACCACAAAAAGGAATGGAGTCATTAGCACTTAAGGTTTGTAAATGGCACCCAGAATTATGTTGCACGAAGCACAATTTCACATCATTCTGGGTCCATTTGTGTGAAAACAAGGTCCAATCAGGCTGAAACGCTACAAGAAGGTAGAATCAATTGAGTTGTAAGTGATCTGAACGTTTCAAGATGATCGCACATTCCTATAGGGGTAAAACCATGTCCCAAAGGTCACCGGGCCTGGTGTCACTTTAAAGAAGTAGTCCCGTTACACCTTTGTGGGCTTATAACTTGGCTTCTGAATGTCCTAGAGAGGTTAGGTTTTTTTTAGTGTTCTCCAATCAACAGCCCCTACAACCACAAAAAGGAATGGAGTCATTAGCACTTATGGTTTGTAAATGGCACCCAGAATTATGTTGCACGAAGCACAATTTCACATCATTCTGGGTTCATTTGTGTGAAAACAAGGTCCAATCAGGGTGAAACGTTGCAGGAAGGTAGAATCTATTGAGTTGTAAGGGATCTGAACGTTTCATGATGATAGCACTTTCCTAAGGGGGTCAAACCATGTCCCAAAGGTCACCGGATCTGGTGTCAATTTAAAGAAGTAGTCCAGTTACACATTTGTGGGCTTATAACTTGGCTTCTAAATGTCCTAGAGAGATCAGGTTTGTTTTAGTGTACTCCAAACAACAGCCCCTACAACCTCAAACAGGAATGGAGTTATTAGCACTTATGGTTTTTAAATGGCACCCAGAATTATGTTGCACGAAGCACAATTTCACATCATTCTGGGTTCATTTGTGTGAAAACAAGGTCCAATCAGGCTGAAATGTTACAGGAAGGTAGAATCTATTGAGTTGTAAGTGATCTGAACGTTTCATGATGATAGCACTTTCCTAAGGGGGTCAAACCATGTCCCAAAGGTCATAGGATCTGGTGTCAATTTAAAGAAGTAGTACAGTTACACCTTTGTGGGCTTATAACTTGGCTTCTGAATGTCCTAGAGAGAAGAAGGTTTGTTTTATTATACTCCAATCAACAGCCCCTACAACCACAAAAAGGAATGGAGTCATTAGCACTTATGGTTTTTTAATGGCACCCAGAATTATGTTGCACGAAGCACAATTTCACATCATTCTGGGTTCATTTGTGTGAAAACAAGGTCCAATCAGGCTGAAACGTTACAGGAAGGTAGAATCTATTGAGTTGTAAGTGATCTGAACGTTTCAAGATGATCGCACATTCCTATAGGGGGTAAAACCATGTCCCAAAGGTCACCGGGCCTGGTGTCTCTTAAAAGAAGTAGTCCAGTTACACATTTGTGGGCTTATAACTTGGCTTCTGAATGTCCTAGAGAGATCAGGTTTGTTTTAGTATACTCCAATCAACAGCCCCTACAACCACAAAAAGGAATGGAGTCATTAGCACTTATGGTTTTTTAATGGCACCCAGAATTATATTGCACGAAGCACAATTTCACATCATTCTGGGTTCATTTGTGTGAAAACAAGGTCCAATCAGGCTGAAACGTTACAGGAAGGTAGAATCTATTGAGTTGTAAGTGATCTGAACGGTTCATCATGATATCACTTTCCTAAGGGGGTCAAACCATGTCCCAAAGGTCACCGGATCTGGTGTCAATTTAAAAAAGCAGTCCAGTTACACATTTGTGGGCTTATAACTTGGCTTCTGAATGTCCTAGAGAGATCAGGTTTGTTTTAATGTACTCCAATCAACAGCCCCTACAACCACAAAAAGGAATGGAGTCATTAGCACTTATGGTTTGTAAATGGCACCCAGAATTATGTTGCACGAAGCACAATTTCACATCATTCTGGGTTCATTTGTGTGAAAACAAGGTCCAATCAGGCTGAAACGCTACAAGAAGGTAGAATCTTTTGAGTTGTAAGTGATCTGAACGTTTCATGATGATAGCACTTTCCTAAGGGGGTGAAACCATGTCCCAAAGGTCACCGGACCTGGTGTCACTTTAAAGAAGTAGTCCAGTTACACCTTTGTGGGCTTATAACTTGGCTTCTGAATGTCCTAGAGAGATCAGGTTTGTTTTAATGTACTCCAATCAACAGCCCCTACAACCACAAAAAGGAATGGAGTCATTAGCACTTATGGTTTGTAAATGGCACCCAGAATTATGTTGCACGAAGCACAATTTCACATCATTCTGGGTCCATTTGTGTGAAAACAAGGTCCAATCAGGCTGAAACGCTACAAGAAGGTAGAATCTATTGAGTTGTAAGTGATCTGAACGTTTCAAGATGATCGCACATTCCTATAGGGGGTAAAACCATGTCCCAAAGGTCACCGGGCCTGGTGTCACTTTAAACAAGTAGTCCAGTTACACCTTTGTGGGCTTATAACTTGGCTTCTGAATGTCCTAGAGAGGTTAGGTTTGTTTTAGTGTACTCCAATCAACAGCCCCTACAACCACAAAAAGGAATGGAGTCATTAGCACTTATGGTTTGTAAATGGCACCCAGAATTATGTTGCACAATGCACAATTTCACATCATTCTGGGTTCATTTGTGTGAAAACAAGGTCCAATCAGGCTGAAACATTACAGGAAGGTAGAATCTATTGAGTTGTAAGTGATCTGAACGTTTCATGATGATAGCACTTTCCTAAGGGGTTCAAACCATGTCCCAAAGGTCACCGGATCAGGTGTCAATTTAAAGAAGTAGTCCAGTTACACATTGGTGGGCTTATAACTTGGCTTCTGAATGTCCTAGAGAGATCAGGTTTGTTTTAGTGTACTCCAATCAACATCCCCTACAACCTCAAAAAGGAATGGAGTCATTAGCACTTATGGTTTTTAAATGGCACCCAGAATTATGCTGCACTAAGCACAATTTCACATCATTCTGGGTTCATTTGTGTGAAAACAAGGTCCAATCAGGCTGAAACATTACAGGAAGGTAGAATCTATTGAGTTGTAAGTGATCTGAACGTTTCATGATGATAGCCCTTTCCTTAGGGGGTCAAACCATGTCCCAAAGGTCACCGGATCTGGTGTCAATTTAAAGAAGTAGTCCAGTTACACATTTGTGGGCTTATAACTTGGCTTCTGAATGTCCTAGAGAGATCAGGTTTGTTTTAATGTACTCCAACCAACAGCCCCTACAACCACAAAAAGGAATGGAGTCATTAGCACTTATGGTTTGTAAATGGCACCCAGAATTATGTTGCACGAAGCACAATTTCACATCATTCTGGGTCCATTTGTGTGAAAACAAGGTCCAATCAGGCTGAAACGCTACAAGAAGGTAGAATCTATTGAGTTGTAAGTGATCTGAACGTTTCAAGATGATTGCACATTCCTATAGGGGGTAAAACCATGTCCCAAAGGTCACCGGGCCTGGTGTCACTTTAAACAAGTAGTCCAGTTACACCTTTGTGGGCTTATAACTTGGCTTCTGAATGTCCTAGAGAGGTTAGGTTTGTTTTAGTGTACTCCAATCAACAGCCCCTACAACCACAAAAAGGAATGGAGTCATTAGCACTTATGGTTTGTAAATGGCACCCAGAATTATGTTGCACAATGCACAATTTCACATCATTCTGGGTTCATTTGTGTGAAAACAAGGTCCAATCAGGCTGAAACATTACAGGAAGGTAGAATCTATTGAGTTGTAAGTGATCTGAACGTTTCATGATGATAGCACTTTCCTAAGGGGTTCAAACCATGTCCCAAAGGTCACCGGATCTGGTGTCAATTTAAAGAAGTAGTCCAGTTACACATTGGTGGGCTTATAACTTGGCTTCTGAATGTCCTAGAGAGATCATGTTTGTTTTAGTGTACTCCAATCAACATCCCCTACAACCTCAAAAAGGAATGGAGTCATTAGCACTTGTGGTTTTTAAATGGCACCCAGAATTATGCTGCACTAAGCACAATTTCACATCATTCTGGGTTCATTTGTGTGAAAACAAGGTCCAATCAGGCTGAAACGTTACAGGAAGGTAGAATCTATTGAGTTGTAAGTGATCTGAACGTTTCATGATGATAGCCCTTTCCTTGGGGGGTCAACCCATGTCCCAAAGGTCACCGGATCTGGTGTCACTTTAAAGAAGTAGTCCAGTTACACATTTATAACTTGGCTTCTGAATGTCCCAGAGAGGTCAGGTTTGTTTTAGGGTACTCCAATCAACAGCCCCTACAACCACAAAAAGGAATGGAGTCATTAGCACTTATGGTTTTTAAATGGCAATGCAGAATTATGTTGCACGAAGCACAATTTCACATCATTCTGGGTTCATTTGTGTGAAAACAAGGTCCAATCAGGCTGAAACGTTACAGGAAGGTAGAATCTATTGAGTTGTAAGTGATCTGAACGTTTCATGATGATAGCACTTTCCTGAGGGGGTCAAACCATGTCCCAAAAGTCACCGGATCTGGTGTCAATTTAAAGAAGTAGTCCAGTTACACATTTGTGGCCTTATAACTTGGCTTCTGAATGTCCTAGAGAGGTCAGGTTTGTTTTAGGGTACTCCAATCAACAGCCCCTACAACAACAAAAAGGAATGGAGTCATTAGCACTTATGGTTTGTAAATGGCACCCAGAATTATGTTGCACGACGCACAATTTCACATCATTCTGGGTTCATTTGTGTGAAAACAAGGCCCAATCAGGCTGAAACGTTACAGGAAGGTAGAATCTACTGAGTTGTAAGTGATCTGAACGTTTCATGATGATAGCACTTTCCTAAGGGGGTCAAACCATGTCCCAAAGGTCACCGGATCTGGTGTCAATTTAAAGAAGTAGTCCAGTTACACATTTGTGGGCTTATAACTTGGCTTCTGAATGTCCTAGAGAGATCAGGTTTGTTTTAGTGTACTCCAATCAACAGCCCCTACAACCACAAAAAGGAATGGAGTCATTAGCACTTATAGTTTGTAAATGGCACCCAGAATTATGTTGCACGAAGCACAATTTCACATCATTCTGGGTCCATTTGTGTGAAAACAAGGTCCAATCAGGCTGAAACGCTACAAGAAGGTAGAATCTATTGAGTTGTAGGTGATCTGAACGTTTCAAGATGATCGCACATTCCTATAGGGGGTAAAACCATGTCCCAAAGGTCACCGGATCTGGTGTCAATTTAAAGAAGTAATCCAGTTACACATTTGTGGGCTTATAACTTGGCTTCTTAATGTCCTAGAGAGATCAGGTTTGTTTTAGTGTACTCCAATCAACAGCCCCTACAACCACAAAAAGGAATGGAGTCATTAGCACTTATGGTTTGTAAATGGCACCCAGAATTATGTTGCACGAACACAATTTCACATCATTCTGGGTCCATTTGTGTGAAAACAAGGTCCAATCAGGCTGAAACGTTACAGGAAGGTAGAATCAATTGAGTTGTAAGTGATCTGAACGTTTCATGATGATAGCACTTTCCTAAGGGGGTCAAACCATGTCCCAAAGGTCACCGGATCTGGTGTCAATTTAAAGAAGTAGTCCAGTTACACATTTGTGGGCTTATAACTTGGCTTCTGAATGTCCTAGAGCGATCAGGTTTGTTTTGGTGTACTCCAATCAACATCCCCTACAACCACAAAAAGGAATGGAGACATTAGCACTTATGGATTTAAATGGCACCCAGAATTATGATGCACGAAGCACAATTTCACATCATTCTGGGTCCATTTGTGTGAAAACAAGGTCCAATCAGGCTGAAACGTTACAGGAAGGTAGAATCTACTGAGTTGTAAGTGATCTGAACGTTTCATGATGATAGCACTTTCCTAAGGGGGTCAAACCATGTCCCAAAGGTCACCGGATCTGGTGTCACTTTAAAGAAGTAGTCCAGTTACACATTTGTGGGCTTATAACTTGGCTTCTGAATGTCCTAGAGAGATCATGTTTGTTTTAGGGTACTCCAATCAACAGCCCCTACAACCACAAAAAGGAATGGAGTCATTAGCACTTATGGTTTTTAAATGGCACCCAGAATTATGTTGCACGAAGCACAATTTCACATCATTCTGGGTTCATTTGTGTGAAAACAAGGTCCAATCAGGCTGAAACGTTACAGGAAGGTAGAATCTATTGAGTTGTAAGTGATCTGAACGTTTCATGATGATAGCCCTTTCCTTGGGGGGTCAACCCATGTCCCAAAGGTCACCGGATCTGGTGTCAATTTAAAGAAGTAGTCCAGTTACACATTTGTGGGCTTATAACTTGGCTTCTGAATGTCCTAGAGAGATCAGGTTTGTTTTAATGTACTCCATCCAACAGCCCCTACAACCACAAAAAGGAATGGAGTCATTAGCACTCATGGTTTGTAAATGGCACCCAGAATTATGTTGCACGAAGCACAATTTCACATCATTCTGGGTTCATTTAGGTGAAAACAAGGTCCAATAAGGCTGAAACGTTACAAGAAGGTAGAATCTATTGAGTTGTAAGTGATCTGAACATTTCATGATGATCGCACATTCCTATAGGGGGTCAAACCATGTCCCAAAGGTCACCGGGCCTGGTGTCACTTTAAAGAAGTAGTCCAGTTACACCTTTGAGAGCTTATAACTTGGCTTCTGAATATCCTAGAGAGATCAGGTTTGTTTTAGTGTACTCTAATCAACAGCCCCTACAAGCTCAAAATGGAATGGAGTCATTAGCACTTATGGTTTGTAAATGGCACCCAGAATTATGTTGCACGAAGCACAATTTCACATCATTCTGGGTTCATTTGTGTGAAAACAAGGTCCAATCAGGCTGAAACGTTACAGGAAGGTAGAATCTATTGAGTTGTAAGTGATCTGAACGTTTCATGATGATAGCACTTTCCTAAGGGGGTCAAACCATGTCCCAAAGGTCACCGGATCTGGTGTCACTTTAAAGAAGTAGTCCAGTTACACATTTGTGGGCTTATAACTTGGCTTCTGAATGTCCTAGAGAGGTCAGGTTTGTTTTAGTGTACTCCAATCAACATCCTCTACAACCACAAAAAGGAATGGAGACATTAGCACTTATGGTTTTTAAATGGCACCTAGAATTATGTTGCACGAAGCACAATTTCACATCATTCTGGGTTCATTTGTGTGAAAACAAGGACCAATCAGGCTGAAACGTTACAGGAAGGTAGAATCTATTGAGTTGTAAGTGATCTGAACGTTTCATGATGATAGCACTTTCCTAAGGGGTTCAAACCATGTCCCAAAGGTCACCGGATCTGGTGTCAATTTAAAGAAGTAGTCCAGTTACACATTGGTGGGCTTATAACTTGGCTTCTGAATGTCCTAGAGAGATCAGGTTTGCTTTAGTGTACTCCAATCAACAGCCCCTACAACCACAAAAAGGAATGGAGTCATTAGCACTTATGGTTTGTAAATGGCACCCAGAATTATGTTGCACGAAGCACAATTTCACATCATTCTGGGTCCATTTGTGTGAAAACAAGGTCCAATCAGGCTGAAACGCTACAAGAAGGTAGAATCTATTGAGTTGTAAGTGATCTGAACGTTTCAAGATGATCGCACATTCCTATAGGGGGTAAAACCATGTCCCAAAGGTCACCGGGCCTGGTGTCACTTTAAAGATGTAGTCCAGTTACACCTTTGTGGGCTTATAACTTGGCTTTTGAATGTCCTAGAGAGGTTAGGTTTGTTTTAGTGTACTCCAATCAAAAGCCCTTACAACCACAAAAAGGAATGGAGTCATTAGCACTTATGGTTTGTAAATGGCACCCAGAATTATGTTGCACAAAGCACAATTTCACATCATTCTGGGTTCATTTGTGTGAAAACAAGGTCCAATCAGGCTGAAACGTTACAGGAAGGTAGAATCTATTGAGTTGTAAGTGATCTGAACGTTTCATGATGATAGCACTTTCCTAAGGGGGTCAAACCATGTCCCAAAGGTCACCGGATCTGGTGTCACTTTAAAGAAGTAGTCCAGTTACACATTTATAACTTGGCTTCTGAATGTCCCAGAGAGATCAGGTTTGTTTTAGGGTACTCCAATCAACAGCCCCTACAACCACAAAAAGGAATGGAGTCATTAGCACTTATGGTTTTTAAATGGCAATGCAGAATTATGTTGCACGAAGCACAATTTCACATCATTCTGGGTTCATTTGTGTGAAAACAAGGTCCAATCAGGCTGAAACGTTACAGGAAGGTAGAATCTATTGAGTTGTAAGTGATCTGAACGTTTCATGATGATAGCACTTTCCTGAGGGGGTCAAACCATGTCCCAAAAGTCACCGGATCTGGTGTCAATTTAAAGAAGTAGTCCAGTTACACATTTGTGGCCTTATAACTTGGCTTCTGAATGTCCTAGAGAGATCAGGTTTGTTTTAATGTACTCCAATCAAGAGCCCCTACAACAACAAAAAGGAATGGAGTCATTAGCACTTATGGTTTGTAAATGGCACCCAGAATTATGTTGCACGAAGCACAATTTCACATCATTCTGGGTTCATTTGTGTGAAAACAAGGCCCAATCAGGCTGAAACGTTACAGGAAGGTAGAATCTACTGAGTTGTAAGTTATCTGAACGTTTCATGATGATAGCACTTTCCTAAGGGGGTCAAACCATGTCCCAAAGGTCACCGGATCTGGTGTCAATTTAAAGAAGTAGTCCAGTTACACATTTGTGGGCTTATAACTTGGCTTCTGAATGTCCTAGAGAGATCAGGTTTGTTTTAGTGTACTCCAATCAACAGCCGATACAACCACAAAAAGGAATGGAGTCATTAGCACTTATAGTTTGTAAATGGCACCCAGAATTATGTTGCACGAAGCACAATTTCACATCATTCTGGGTCCATTTGTGTGAAAACAAGGTCCAATCAGGCTGAAACGCTACAAGAAGGTAGAATCTATTGAGTTGTAAGTGATCTGAACGTTTCATGATGATAGCACTTTCCTAAGGGGTTCAAACCATGTCCCAAAGGTCACCGGATCTGGTGTCAATTTAAAGAAGTAGTCCAGTTACACATTGGTGGGCTTATAACTTGGCTTCTGAATGTCCTAGAGAGATCATGTTTGTTTTAGTGTACTCCAATCAACATCCCCTACAACCTCAAAAAGGAATGGAGTCATTAGCACTTGTGGTTTTTAAATGGCACCCAGAATTATGCTGCACTAAGCACAATTTCACATCATTCTGGGTTCATTTGTGTGAAAACAAGGTCCAATCAGGCTGAAACGTTACAGGAAGGTAGAATCTATTGAGTTGTAAGTGATCTGAACGTTTCATGATGATAGCCCTTTCCTTGGGGGGTCAACCCATGTCCCAAAGGTCACCGGATCTGGTGTCACTTTAAAGAAGTAGTCCAGTTACACATTTATAACTTGGCTTCTGAATGTCCCAGAGAGGTCAGGTTTGTTTTAGGGTACTCCAATCAACAGCCCCTACAACCACAAAAAGGAATGGAGTCATTAGCACTTATGGTTTTTAAATGGCAATGCAGAATTATGTTGCACGAAGCACAATTTCACATCATTCTGGGTTCATTTGTGTGAAAACAAGGTCCAATCAGGCTGAAACGTTACAGGAAGGTAGAATCTATTGAGTTGTAAGTGATCTGAACGTTTCATGATGATAGCACTTTCCTGAGGGGGTCAAACCATGTCCCAAAAGTCACCGGATCTGGTGTCAATTTAAAGAAGTAGTCCAGTTACACATTTGTGGCCTTATAACTTGGCTTCTGAATGTCCTAGAGAGATCAGGTTTGTTTTAATGTACTCCAATCAACAGCCCCTACAACAACAAAAAGGAATGGAGTCATTAGCACTTATGGTTTGTAAATGTCACCCAGAATTATGTTGCACGACGCACAATTTCACATCATTCTGGGTTCATTTGTGTGAAAACAAGGCCCAATCAGGCTGAAACGTTACAGGAAGGTAGAATCTACTGAGTTGTAAATGATCTGAACGTTTCATGATGATAGCACTTTCCTAAGGGGGTCAAACCATGTCCCAAAGGTCACCGGATCTGGTGTCAATTTAAAGAAGTAGTCCAGTTACACATTTGTGGGCTTATAACTTGGCTTCTGAATGTCCTAGAGGGATCAGGTTTGTTTTAGTGTACTCCAATCAACAGCCCCTACAACCACAAAAAGGAATGGAGTCATTAGCACTTATAGTTTGTAAATGGCACCCAGAATTATGTTGCACGAAGCACAATTTCACATCATTCTGGGTCCATTTGTGTGAAAACAAGGTCCAATCAGGCTGAAACGCTACAAGAAGGTAGAATCTATTGAGTTGTAGGTGATCTGAACGTTTCAAGATGATCGCACATTCCTATAGGGGGTAAAACCATGTCCCAAAGGTCACCGGATCTGGTGTCAATTTAAAGAAGTAATCCAGTTACACATTTGTGGGCTTATAACTTGGCTTCTTAATGTCCTAGAGAGATCAGGTTTGTTTTAGTGTACTCCAATCAACAGCCCCTACAACCACAAAAAGGAATGGAGTCATTAGCACTTATGGTTTGTAAATGGCACCCAGAATTATGTTGCACGAACACAATTTCACATCATTCTGGGTCCATTTGTGTGAAAACAAGGTCCAATCAGGCTGAAACGTTACAGGAAGGTAGAATCAATTGAGTTGTAAGTGATCTGAACGTTTCATGATGATAGCACTTTCCTAAGGGGGTCAAACCATGTCCCAAAGCTCACCGGATCTGGTGTCAATTTAAAGAAGTAGTCCAGTTACACATTTGTGGGCTTATAACTTGGCTTCTGAATGTCCTAGAGCGATCAGGTTTGTTTTGGTGTACTCCAATCAACATCCCCTACAACCACAAAAAGGAATGGAGACATTAGCACTTATGGATTTAAATGGCACCCAGAATTATGATGCACGAAGCACAATTTCACATCATTCTGGGTCCATTTGTGTGAAAACAAGGTCCAATCAGGCTGAAACGTTACAGGAAGGTAGAATCTACTGAGTTGTAAGTGATCTGAACGTTTCATGATGATAGCACTTTCCTAAGGGGGTCAAACCATGTCCCAAAGGTCACCGGATCTGGTGTCACTTTAAAGAAGTAATCCAGTTACACATTTGTGGGCTTATAACTTGGCTTCTGAATGTCCTAGAGAGATCATGTTTGTTTTAGGGTACTCCAATCAACAGCCCCTACAACCACAAAAAGGAATGGAGTCATTAGCACTTATGGTTTTTAAATGGCACCCAGAATTATGTTGCACGAAGCACAATTTCACATCATTCTGGGTTCATTTGTGTGAAAACAAGGTCCAATCAGGCTGAAACGTTACAGGAAGGTAGAATCTATTGAGTTGTAAGTGATCTGAACGTTTCATGATGATAGCCCTTTCCTTGGGGGGTCAACCCATGTCCCAAAGGTCACCGGATCTGGTGTCAATTTAAAGAAGTAGTCCAGTTACACATTTGTGGGCTTATAACTTGGCTTCTGAATGTCCTAGAGAGATCAGGTTTGTTTTAATGTACTCCAACCAACAGCCCCTACAACCACAAAAAGGAATGGAGTCATTAGCACTCATGGTTTGTAAATGGCACCCAGAATTATGTTGCACGAAGCACAATTTCACATCATTCTGGGTTCATTTAGGTGAAAACAAGGTCCAATAAGGCTGAAACGTTACAAGAAGGTAGAATCTATTGAGTTGTAAGTGATCTGAACATTTCATGATGATCGCACATTCCTATAGGGGGTCAAACCATGTCCCAAAGGTCACCGGGCCTGGTGTCACTTTAAAGAAGTAGTCCAGTTACACCTTTGAGGGCTTATAACTTGGCTTCTGAATGTCCTAGAGAGATCAGGTTTGTTTTAGTGTACTCTAATCAACAGCCCCTACAAGCTCAAAATGGAATGGAGTCATTAGCACTTATGGTTTGTAAATGGCACCCAGAATTATGTTGCACGAAGCACAATTTCACATCATTCTGGGTTCATTTGTGTGAAAACAAGGTCCAATCAGGCTGAAACGTTACAGGAAGGTAGAATCTATTGAGTTGTAAGTGATCTGAACGTTTCATGATGATAGCACTTTCCTAAGGGGGTCAAACCATGTCCCAAAGGTCACCGGATCTGGTGTCACTTTAAAGAAGTAGTCCAGTTACACATTTGTGGGCTTATAACTTGGCTTCTGAATGTCCTAGAGAGGTCAGGTTTGTTTTAGTGTACTCCAATCAACAGCCTCTACAACCACAAAAAGGAATGGAGACATTAGCACTTATGGTTTTTAAATGGCACCTAGAATTATGTTGCACGAAGCACAATTTCACATCATTCTGGGTTCATTTGTGTGAAAACAAGGACCAATCAGGCTGAAACGTTACAGGAAGGTAGAATCTATTGAGTTGTAAGTGATCTGAACGTTTCATGATGATAGCACTTTCCTAAGGGGTTCAAACCATGTCCCAAAGGTCACCGGATCTGGTGTCAATTTAAAGAAGTAGTCCAGTTACACATTGGTGGGCTTATAACTTGGCTTCTGAATGTCCTAGAGAGATCAGGTTTGCTTTAGTGTACTCCAATCAACAGCCCCTACAACCACAAAAAGGAATGGAGTCATTAGCACTTATGGTTTGTAAATGGCACCCAGAATTATGTTGCACGAAGCACAATTTCACATCATTCTGGGTCCATTTGTGTGAAAACAAGGTCCAATCAGGCTGAAACGCTACAAGAAGGTAGAATCTATTGAGTTGTAAGTGATCTGAACGTTTCAAGATGATCGCACATTCCTATAGGGGGTAAAACCATGTCCCAAAGGTCACCGGGCCTGGTGTCACTTTAAAGATGTAGTCCAGTTACACCTTTGTGGGCTTATAACTTGGCTTTTGAATGTCCTAGAGAGGTTAGGTTTGTTTTAGTGTACTCCAATCAAAAGCCCTTACAACCACAAAAAGGAATGGAGTCATTAGCACTTATGGTTTGTAAATGGCACCCAGAATTATGTTGCACAAAGCACAATTTCACATCATTCTGGGTTCATTTGTGTGAAAACAAGGTCCAATCAGGCTGAAACGTTACAGGAAGGTAGAATCTATTGAGTTGTAAGTGATCTGAACGTTTCATGATGATAGCACTTTCCTAAGGGGGTCAAACCATGTCCCAAAGGTCACCGGATCTGGTGTCACTTTAAAGAAGTAGTCCAGTTACACATTTATAACTTGGCTTCTGAATGTCCCAGAGAGGTCAGGTTTGTTTTAGGGTACTCCAATCAACAGCCCCTACAACCACAAAAAGGAATGGAGTCATTAGCACTTATGGTTTTTAAATGGCAATGCAGAATTATGTTGCACGAAGCACAATTTCACATCATTCTGGGTTCATTTGTGTGAAAACAAGGTCCAATCAGGCTGAAACGTTACAGGAAGGTAGAATCTATTGAGTTGTAAGTGATCTGAACGTTTCATGATGATAGCACTTTCCTGAGGGGGTCAAACCATGTCCCAAAAGTCACCGGATCTGGTGTCAATTTAAAGAAGTAGTCCAGTTACACATTTGTGGCCTTATAACTTGGCTTCTGAATGTCCTAGAGAGATCAGGTTTGTTTTAATGTACTCCAATCAACAGCCCCTACAACAACAAAAAGGAATGGAGTCATTAGCACTTATGGTTTGTAAATGGCACCCAGAATTATGTTGCACGAAGCACAATTTCACATCATTCTGGGTTCATTTGTGTGAAAACAAGGCCCAATCAGGCTGAAACGTTACAGGAAGGTAGAATCTACTGAGTTGTAAGTGATCTGAACGTTTCATGATGATAGCACTTTCCTAAGGGGGTCAAACCATGTCCCAAAGGTCACCGGATCTGGTGTCAATTTAAAGAAGTAGTCCAGTTACACATTTGTGGGCTTATAACTTGGCTTCTGAATGTCCTAGAGAGATCAGGTTTGTTTTAGTGTACTCCAATCAACAGCCGATACAACCACAAAAAGGAATGGAGTCATTAGCACTTATAGTTTGTAAATGGCACCCAGAATTATGTTGCACGAAGCACAATTTCACATCATTCTGGGTCCATTTGTGTGAAAACAAGGTCCAATCAGGCTGAAACGCTACAAGAAGGTAGAATCTATTGAGTTGTAGGTGATCTGAACGTTTCAAGATGATCGCACATTCCTATAGGGGGTAAAACCATGTCCCAAAGGTCACCGGATCTGGTGTCAATTTAAAGAAGTAATCCAGTTACACATTTGTGGGCTTATAACTTGGCTTCTTAATGTCCTAGAGAGATCAGGTTTGTTTTAGTGTACTCCAATCAACAGCCCCTACAACCACAAAAAGGAATGGAGTCATTAGCACTTATGGTTTGTAAATGGCACCCAGAATTATGTTGCACGAACACAATTTCACATCATTCTGGGTCCATTTGTGTGAAAACAAGGTCCAATCAGGCTGAAACGTTACAGGAAGGTAGAATCTATTGAGTTGTAAGTGATCTGAACGTTTCATGATGATAGCACTTTCCTAAGGGGGTCAAACCATGTCCCAAAGGTCACCGGATCTTGTGTCAATTTAAAGAAGTAGTCCAGTTACACATTTGTGGGCTTATAACTTGGCTTCTGAATGTCCTAGAGCGATCAGGTTTGTTTTGGTGTACTCCAATCAACATCCCCTACAACCACAAAAAGGAATGGAGACATTAGCACTTATGGATTTAAATGGCACCCAGAATTATGTTGCACGAAGCACAATTTCACATCATTCTGGGTCCATTTGTGTGAAAACAAGGTCCAATCAGGCTGAAACGTTACAGGAAGGTAGAATCTACTGAGTTGTAAGTGATCTGAACGTTTCATGATGATAGCACTTTCCTAAGGGGGTCAAACCATGTCCCAAAGGTCACCGGATCTGGTGTCACTTTAAAGAAGTAGTCCAGTTACACATTTGTGGGCTTATAACTTGGCTTCTGAATGTCCTAGAGAGATCATGTTTGTTTTAGGGTACTCCAATCAACAGCCCCTACAACCACAAAAAGGAATGGAGTCATTAGCACTTATGGTTTTTAAATGGCACCCAGAATTATGTTGCACGAAGCACAATTTCACATCATTCTGGGTTCATTTGTGTGAAAACAAGGTCCAATCAGGCTGAAACGTTACCGGAAGGTAGAATCTATTGAGTTGTAAGTGATCTGAACGTTTCATGATGATAGCACTTTCCTAAGGGGGTCAAACCATGTCCCAAAGATCACCCGATTCTGGTGTCAATTTTAAAGAAGTAGTCCAGTTACACATTTGTGGGCTTATAACTTGGCTTCTGAATGTCCTAGAGAGATCAGGTTTGTTTTAGTGTACTCCAATCAAAAGCCCCTACAACCACAAAAAGGAATGGAGTCATTAGCCCTTATGGTTTTTAAATGGCACCCAGAATTATGTTGCACGAAGCACAATTTCACATCATTCTGGGTTCATTTGTGTGAAAACAAGGTCCAATCAGGCTGAAACGCTACAAGAAGGTAGAATCTATTGAGTTGTAAGTGATCTGAACGTTTCAAGATGATCGCACATTCCTATAGGGGGTAAAACCATGTCCCAAAGGTCACCGGGCCTGGTGTCACTTTAAAGATGTAGTCCAGTTACACCTTTGTGGGCTTATAACTTGGCTTCTAAATGTCCTAGAGAGGTTAGGTTTGTTTTAGTGTACTCCAATCAAAAGCCCCTACAACCACAAACAGGAATGGAGTCATTAGCACTTATGGTTTGTAAATGGCACCCAGAATTATGTTGCACGAAATACAATTTCACATCATTCTGGGTTCATTTGTGTGAAAACAAGGTCCAATCAGGCTGAAACTTTACAGGAAGGTAGAATCTATTGAGTTGTAAGTGATCTGAACGTTTCATGATGATAGCACTTTCCTAAGGGGGTCAAACCATGTCCCAAAGGTCACCGGATCTGGTGTCAATTTAAAGAAGTAGTCCAGTCACACATTTGTGGGCTTATAACGTGGCTTCTGAATGTCCTAGAGAGATCAGGTTTGTTTTAATATACTCCAATCAACAGCCCCTACAACCACAAAAAGGAATGGAGTCATTAGCACTTATGGTTTTTAAACGGCACCCAGAATTATGTTGCACGAAGCACAATTTCACATCATTCTGGGTTCATTTGTGTGAAAACAAGGTCCAATCAGGCTGAAACGTTACAGGAAGGTAGAATCTATTGAGTTGTAAGTGATCTGAACGTTTAATGATGATAGCACTTTCCTAGGGGATCAAACCATGTCCCAAAGTTCACCGGATCTGGTGTCAATTTAAAGAAGTAGTCCAGTTACACATTTGTGGGCTTATAACTTGGCTTCTGAATGTCCTAGAGAGATCAGGTTTGTTTTAGTATACTCCAATCAACAGCCCCTACAACCACATAAAGGAATGGAGTCATTAGCACTTATGGTTTTTAAATGGCACCCAGAATTATGTTGCACGAAGCACAATTTCACATCATTCTGGGTTCATTTGTGTGAAAACAAGGTCCAATCAGGCTGAAACGTTACAGGAAGGTAGAATCTATTGAGTTGTAAGTGATCTGAACGTTTCATGATGATAGCACTTTCCTAAGGGGGTCAAACCATGTCCCAAAAGTCACCGGATCTGGTGTCAATTTAAAGAAGTAGTCCAGTTACACATTTGTGGGCTTATAACTTGGCTTCTGAATGTCCTAGAGCGATCAGGTTTGTTTTAGTGTACTCCAATCAACAGCCCCTACAACCACAAAAAGGAATGGAGTCATTAGCACCTATGGTTTGTAAATGGCACCCAGAATTATGTTGCACGAACACAATTTCACATCATTCTGGGTCCATTTGTGTGAAAACAAGGCCCAATAAGGCTGAAACGTTACAGGAAGGTAGAATCTATTGAGTTGTAAGTGATCTGAACGTTTAATGATGATAGCACTTTCCTAAGGGGGTCAAACCATGTCCCAAAGGTCACCGGATCTGGTGTCAATTTAAAGAAGTAGTCCAGTTACACATTTGTGGGCTTATAACTTGGCTTCTGAATGTCCTAGAGCGATCAGGTTTGTTTTAATATACTCCAATCAACAGCCCCTACAACCACAAAAAGGAATGGAGTCATTAGCACTTATGGTTTTCAAATGGCACCCAGAATTATGTTGCACGAAGCACAATTTCACATCATTCTGGGTTCATTTGTGTGAAAACAAGGTCCAATCAGGTTGAAACGTTACAGGAAGGTAGAATCTATCGAGTTGTAAGTGATCTGAACGTTTCATGATGATAGCACTTTCCTAGGGGATCAAACCATGTCCCAAAGGTCACCGGATCTGGTGTCAATTTAAAGAAGTAGTCCAGTTACACATTTGTGGGCTTATAACTTGGCTTCTGAATGTCCTAGAGAGATCAGGTTTGTTTTAGTGTACTCCAATCAGCAGCCCCTACAACCACAAAAAGGAATGGAGTCATTAGCACTTATGGTTTGTAAATGGCACCCAGAATTATGTTGCACGAAGCACAATTTCACATCATTCTGGGTTCATTTGTGTGAAAACAAGGTCCAATCAGGCTGAAACGTTACAGGAAGGTAGAATCTATTGAGTTGTAAGTTATCTGAACGTTTCATGATGATAGCACTTTCCTAAGGGGGTCAAACCATGTCCCAAAGGTCACCGGGCCTGGTGTCACTTTAAAGATGTAGTCCAGTTACACCTTTGTGGGCTTATAACTTGGCTTCTAAATGCCCTAGAGAGGTTAGGTTTGTTTTAGTGTACTCCAATCAAAAGCCCCTACAACCACAAAAAGGAATGGAGTCATTAGAACTTATGGTTTGTAAATGGCACCCAGAATTATGTTGCACGAAGCACAATTTCACATCATTCTGGGTTCATTTGTGTGAAAACAAGGTCCAATCAGGCTGAAACGTTACAGGAAGGTAGAATCTATTGAGTTGTAAGTGATCTGAACATTTCATGATGATAGCACTTTCCTAAGGGGGTCAAACCATGTCCCAAAGGTCACCGGATCTGGTGTCAATTTAAAGAAGTAGTCCAGTTAGACATTTGTGGGCTTATAACTTGGCTTCTGAATGTCCTAGAGAGATCAGGTTTGTTTTAGTATACTCCAATCAACAGCCCCTACAACCACAAAAAGGAATGGAGTCATTAGCACTTATGGTTTTTAAATGGCACCCAGAATTTTGTTGCACGAAGCACAATTTCACATCATTCTGGGTTCATTTGTGTGAAAACAAGGTCCAATCAGGCTGAAACGTTACAGGAAGGTAGAATCTATTGAGTTGTAAGTGATCTGAACGTTTCATGATGATAGCACTTTCCTAAGGGGGTCAAACCATGTCCCAAAAGTCACCGGATCTGGTGTCAATTTAAAGAAGTAGTCCAGTTACACATTTGTGGGCTTATAACTTGGCTTCTGAATGTCCTAGAGAGATCAGGTTTGTTTTAATGTACTCCAATCAACAGCCCCTACAACCACAAAAAGGAATGGAGTCATTAGCACTTATGGTTTGTAAATGGCACCCAGAATTATGTTGCACGAAGCACAATTTCACATCATTCTGGGTTCATTTGTGTGAAAACAAGGCCCAATCAGGCTGAAACGTTACAGGAAGGTAGAATCTACTGAGTTGTAAGTGATCTGAACGTTTCAAGATGATCGCACATTCCAATAGGGGGTCAAACCATGTCCCAAAGGTCACCGGGCCTGGTGTCAATTTAAAGAAGTAGTCCAGTTACACCTTTGAGGGCATATAACTTGGCTTCTGAATGTCCTAGGGAGATCAGGTTTGTTTTATTGTACTCCAATCAACAGCCCCTACAACCTCAAAAAGGAATGGAGTCATTAGCACTTATGGTTTGTAAATGGCACCCAGAATTATGTTGCACGAAGCACAATTTCAAATCATTCTGGGTTCATTTGTGTGAAAACAAGGTCCAAACAGGCTGAAACGTTACAGGAAGGTAGAATCTACTGAGTTGTAAGTGATCTGAACGTTTCAAGATGATCGCACATTCCTATAGGGGGTAAAACCATGTCCCAAAGGTCACCGGGCCTGGTGTCTCTTTAAAGAAGTAGTCCAGTTACACATTTGTGGGCTTATAACTTGGCTTCTGAATGTCCCTGAGAGATCAGGTTTGTTTTAGTATACTCCAATCAACAGCCCCTACAACCACAAAAAGTAATGGAGTCATTAGCACTTATGGTTTTTAAATGGCACCCAGAATTATGTTGCACGAATCACAATTTCACATCATTCTGGGTTCATTTGTGTGAAAACAAGGTCCAATCAGGCTGAAACGTTACAGGAAGGTAGAATCTATTGAGTTGTAAGTGATCTGAACGTTTCATGATGATAGCACCTAAGGGGGTCAAACCATGTCCCAAAGGTCACCGGATCTGGTGTCAATTCAAAGAAGTAGTCCAGTTACATATTTTTGGGCTTATAACTTGGCTTCTGAATGTCCTAGAGAGATCAGGTTTGTTTTAATGTACTCCAATTAACAGCCCCTACAACCACAAAAAGGAATGGAGTCATTAGCACTTATGGTTTGTAAATGGCACCCAGAATTACGTTGCACAAAGCACAATTTCACATCATTCTGGGTTCATTTGTGTTAAAACAAGGTCAATTCAGGCTGAAACGCTACAAGAAGGTAGAATCTATTGAGTTGTAAGTGATCTGAACGTTTCATGATGATAGCGCTTTCCTAAGGGGGTCAAACCATGTCCCAAAGGTCACCGGATCTGGTGTCAATTTAAAGAAGTAGTCCAGTTACACATTTGTGGGCTTATAACTTGGCTTCTGAATGTCCTAGAGAGATCAGGTTTGTTTTAATGTACTCCAACCAACAGCCCCTACAACCACAAAAAGGAATGGAGTCATTAGCACTTAGGGTTTGTAAATGGCACCCAGAATTATGTTGCACGAAGCACAATTCCACATCATTCTGGGTCCATTTGTGTGAAAACAAGGTCCAATCAGGCTGAAACATTACAAGAAGGTAGAATCTATTGAGTTGTAAGTGATCTGAACGTTTCAAGATGATCGCACATTCCTATAGGGGGTAAAACGGTGTCCCAAAGGTCACCGGGCCTGGTGTCTCTTTAAAGAAGTAGTCCAGTTACACATTTGTGGGCTTATAACTTGGCTTCTGAATGTCCTAGAGAGGTTAGGTTTGTTTTACTGTACTCCAATCAACAGCCCCTACAACCACAAAAAGGAATGGAGTCATTAGCACTTATGGTTTGTAAATGGCACCCAGAATTATGTTGCACGAAGCACAATTTCACATCATTCTGGGTTCATTTGTGTGAAAACAAGGTCCAATCAGGCTGAAACGTTACAGGAAGGTAGAATCTATTGAGTTGTAAGTGATCTGAACGTTTCATGATGATAGCACTTTCCTAAGGGGGTCAAACCATGTCCCTAAGGTCACCGGATCTGGTGTCAATTTAAAGAAGTAGTCCAGTTACACATTTGTGGGCTTATAACTTGGCTTCTGAATGTCCTAGAGAGATCAGGTTTGTTTTAGTGTACTCCAATCAACAGCCCCTACAACCACAAAAAGGAATGGAGTCATTAGCACTTATGGTTTGTAAATGGCACCCAGAATTATGTTGCACAAAGCACAATTTCACATCATTCTGGGTCCATTTGTGTGAAAACAAGGTCCATTCAGGCTGAAACGTTACAGGAAGGTAGAATCTATTGAGTTGTAAGTAATCTGAACGTTTCATGATGATCGCACATTCCTAAGGGGGTCAAACCATTTTCCAAAGGTCACCGGATCTGGTGTCAATTTAAAGAAGTAATCCAGTTACACATTTGTGGGCTTATAACTTGGCTTCTTAATGTCCTAGAGAGATCAGGTTTGTTTTAGTGTACTCCAATCAACAGCCCCTACAACCACAAAAAGGAATGGAGTCATTAGCACTTAAGGTTTGTAAATGGCACCCAGAATTATGTTGCACGAAGCACAATTTCACATCATTCTGGGTCCATTTGTGTGAAAACAAGGTCCAATCAGGCTGAAACGCTACAAGAAGGTAGAATCAATTGAGTTGTAAGTGATCTGAACGTTTCAAGATGATCGCACATTCCTATAGGGGTAAAACCATGTCCCAAAGGTCACCGGGCCTGGTGTCACTTTAAAGAAGTAGTCCCGTTACACCTTTGTGGGCTTATAACTTGGCTTCTGAATGTCCTAGAGAGGTTAGGTTTTTTTTAGTGTTCTCCAATCAACAGCCCCTACAACCACAAAAAGGAATGGAGTCATTAGCACTTATGGTTTGTAAATGGCACCCAGAATTATGTTGCACGAAGCACAATTTCACATCATTCTGGGTTCATTTGTGTGAAAACAAGGTCCAATCAGGGTGAAACGTTGCAGGAAGGTAGAATCTATTGAGTTGTAAGGGATCTGAACGTTTCATGATGATAGCACTTTCCTAAGGGGGTCAAACCATGTCCCAAAGGTCACCGGATCTGGTGTCAATTTAAAGAAGTAGTCCAGTTACACATTTGTGGGCTTATAACTTGGCTTCTAAATGTCCTAGAGAGATCAGGTTTGTTTTAGTGTACTCCAAACAACAGCCCCTACAACCTCAAACAGGAATGGAGTTATTAGCACTTATGGTTTTTAAATGGCACCCAGAATTATGTTGCACGAAGCACAATTTCACATCATTCTGGGTTCATTTGTGTGAAAACAAGGTCCAATCAGGCTGAAATGTTACAGGAAGGTAGAATCTATTGAGTTGTAAGTGATCTGAACGTTTCATGATGATAGCACTTTCCTAAGGGGGTCAAACCATGTCCCAAAGGTCATAGGATCTGGTGTCAATTTAAAGAAGTAGTACAGTTACACCTTTGTGGGCTTATAACTTGGCTTCTGAATGTCCTAGAGAGAAGAAGGTTTGTTTTATTATACTCCAATCAACAGCCCCTACAACCACAAAAAGGAATGGAGTCATTAGCACTTATGGTTTTTTAATGGCACCCAGAATTATGTTGCACGAAGCACAATTTCACATCATTCTGGGTTCATTTGTGTGAAAACAAGGTCCAATCAGGCTGAAACGTTACAGGAAGGTAGAATCTATTGAGTTGTAAGTGATCTGAACGTTTCAAGATGATCGCACATTCCTATAGGGGGTAAAACCATGTCCCAAAGGTCACCGGGCCTGGTGTCTCTTAAAAGAAGTAGTCCAGTTACACATTTGTGGGCTTATAACTTGGCTTCTGAATGTCCTAGAGAGATCAGGTTTGTTTTAGTATACTCCAATCAACAGCCCCTACAACCACAAAAAGGAATGGAGTCATTAGCACTTATGGTTTTTTAATGGCACCCAGAATTATATTGCACGAAGCACAATTTCACATCATTCTGGGTTCATTTGTGTGAAAACAAGGTCCAATCAGGCTGAAACGTTACAGGAAGGTAGAATCTATTGAGTTGTAAGTGATCTGAACGGTTCATCATGATATCACTTTCCTAAGGGGGTCAAACCATGTCCCAAAGGTCACCGGATCTGGTGTCAATTTAAAAAAGCAGTCCAGTTACACATTTGTGGGCTTATAACTTGGCTTCTGAATGTCCTAGAGAGATCAGGTTTGTTTTAATGTACTCCAATCAACAGCCCCTACAACCACAAAAAGGAATGGAGTCATTAGCACTTATGGTTTGTAAATGGCACCCAGAATTATGTTGCACGAAGCACAATTTCACATCATTCTGGGTTCATTTGTGTGAAAACAAGGTCCAATCAGGCTGAAACGCTACAAGAAGGTAGAATCTTTTGAGTTGTAAGTGATCTGAACGTTTCATGATGATAGCACTTTCCTAAGGGGGTGAAACCATGTCCCAAAGGTCACCGGACCTGGTGTCACTTTAAAGAAGTAGTCCAGTTACACCTTTGTGGGCTTATAACTTGGCTTCTGAATGTCCTAGAGAGATCAGGTTTGTTTTAATGTACTCCAATCAACAGCCCCTACAACCACAAAAAGGAATGGAGTCATTAGCACTTATGGTTTGTAAATGGCACCCAGAATTATGTTGCACGAAGCACAATTTCACATCATTCTGGGTCCATTTGTGTGAAAACAAGGTCCAATCAGGCTGAAACGCTACAAGAAGGTAGAATCTATTGAGTTGTAAGTGATCTGAACGTTTCAAGATGATCGCACATTCCTATAGGGGGTAAAACCATGTCCCAAAGGTCACCGGGCCTGGTGTCACTTTAAACAAGTAGTCCAGTTACACCTTTGTGGGCTTATAACTTGGCTTCTGAATGTCCTAGAGAGGTTAGGTTTGTTTTAGTGTACTCCAATCAACAGCCCCTACAACCACAAAAAGGAATGGAGTCATTAGCACTTATGGTTTGTAAATGGCACCCAGAATTATGTTGCACAATGCACAATTTCACATCATTCTGGGTTCATTTGTGTGAAAACAAGGTCCAATCAGGCTGAAACATTACAGGAAGGTAGAATCTATTGAGTTGTAAGTGATCTGAACGTTTCATGATGATAGCACTTTCCTAAGGGGTTCAAACCATGTCCCAAAGGTCACCGGATCAGGTGTCAATTTAAAGAAGTAGTCCAGTTACACATTGGTGGGCTTATAACTTGGCTTCTGAATGTCCTAGAGAGATCAGGTTTGTTTTAGTGTACTCCAATCAACATCCCCTACAACCTCAAAAAGGAATGGAGTCATTAGCACTTATGGTTTTTAAATGGCACCCAGAATTATGCTGCACTAAGCACAATTTCACATCATTCTGGGTTCATTTGTGTGAAAACAAGGTCCAATCAGGCTGAAACATTACAGGAAGGTAGAATCTATTGAGTTGTAAGTGATCTGAACGTTTCATGATGATAGCCCTTTCCTTAGGGGGTCAAACCATGTCCCAAAGGTCACCGGATCTGGTGTCAATTTAAAGAAGTAGTCCAGTTACACATTTGTGGGCTTATAACTTGGCTTCTGAATGTCCTAGAGAGATCAGGTTTGTTTTAATGTACTCCAACCAACAGCCCCTACAACCACAAAAAGGAATGGAGTCATTAGCACTTATGGTTTGTAAATGGCACCCAGAATTATGTTGCACGAAGCACAATTTCACATCATTCTGGGTCCATTTGTGTGAAAACAAGGTCCAATCAGGCTGAAACGCTACAAGAAGGTAGAATCTATTGAGTTGTAAGTGATCTGAACGTTTCAAGATGATTGCACATTCCTATAGGGGGTAAAACCATGTCCCAAAGGTCACCGGGCCTGGTGTCACTTTAAACAAGTAGTCCAGTTACACCTTTGTGGGCTTATAACTTGGCTTCTGAATGTCCTAGAGAGGTTAGGTTTGTTTTAGTGTACTCCAATCAACAGCCCCTACAACCACAAAAAGGAATGGAGTCATTAGCACTTATGGTTTGTAAATGGCACCCAGAATTATGTTGCACAATGCACAATTTCACATCATTCTGGGTTCATTTGTGTGAAAACAAGGTCCAATCAGGCTGAAACATTACAGGAAGGTAGAATCTATTGAGTTGTAAGTGATCTGAACGTTTCATGATGATAGCACTTTCCTAAGGGGTTCAAACCATGTCCCAAAGGTCACCGGATCTGGTGTCAATTTAAAGAAGTAGTCCAGTTACACATTGGTGGGCTTATAACTTGGCTTCTGAATGTCCTAGAGAGATCATGTTTGTTTTAGTGTACTCCAATCAACATCCCCTACAACCTCAAAAAGGAATGGAGTCATTAGCACTTGTGGTTTTTAAATGGCACCCAGAATTATGCTGCACTAAGCACAATTTCACATCATTCTGGGTTCATTTGTGTGAAAACAAGGTCCAATCAGGCTGAAACGTTACAGGAAGGTAGAATCTATTGAGTTGTAAGTGATCTGAACGTTTCATGATGATAGCCCTTTCCTTGGGGGGTCAACCCATGTCCCAAAGGTCACCGGATCTGGTGTCACTTTAAAGAAGTAGTCCAGTTACACATTTATAACTTGGCTTCTGAATGTCCCAGAGAGGTCAGGTTTGTTTTAGGGTACTCCAATCAACAGCCCCTACAACCACAAAAAGGAATGGAGTCATTAGCACTTATGGTTTTTAAATGGCAATGCAGAATTATGTTGCACGAAGCACAATTTCACATCATTCTGGGTTCATTTGTGTGAAAACAAGGTCCAATCAGGCTGAAACGTTACAGGAAGGTAGAATCTATTGAGTTGTAAGTGATCTGAACGTTTCATGATGATAGCACTTTCCTGAGGGGGTCAAACCATGTCCCAAAAGTCACCGGATCTGGTGTCAATTTAAAGAAGTAGTCCAGTTACACATTTGTGGCCTTATAACTTGGCTTCTGAATGTCCTAGAGAGGTCAGGTTTGTTTTAGGGTACTCCAATCAACAGCCCCTACAACAACAAAAAGGAATGGAGTCATTAGCACTTATGGTTTGTAAATGGCACCCAGAATTATGTTGCACGACGCACAATTTCACATCATTCTGGGTTCATTTGTGTGAAAACAAGGCCCAATCAGGCTGAAACGTTACAGGAAGGTAGAATCTACTGAGTTGTAAGTGATCTGAACGTTTCATGATGATAGCACTTTCCTAAGGGGGTCAAACCATGTCCCAAAGGTCACCGGATCTGGTGTCAATTTAAAGAAGTAGTCCAGTTACACATTTGTGGGCTTATAACTTGGCTTCTGAATGTCCTAGAGAGATCAGGTTTGTTTTAGTGTACTCCAATCAACAGCCCCTACAACCACAAAAAGGAATGGAGTCATTAGCACTTATAGTTTGTAAATGGCACCCAGAATTATGTTGCACGAAGCACAATTTCACATCATTCTGGGTCCATTTGTGTGAAAACAAGGTCCAATCAGGCTGAAACGCTACAAGAAGGTAGAATCTATTGAGTTGTAGGTGATCTGAACGTTTCAAGATGATCGCACATTCCTATAGGGGGTAAAACCATGTCCCAAAGGTCACCGGATCTGGTGTCAATTTAAAGAAGTAATCCAGTTACACATTTGTGGGCTTATAACTTGGCTTCTTAATGTCCTAGAGAGATCAGGTTTGTTTTAGTGTACTCCAATCAACAGCCCCTACAACCACAAAAAGGAATGGAGTCATTAGCACTTATGGTTTGTAAATGGCACCCAGAATTATGTTGCACGAACACAATTTCACATCATTCTGGGTCCATTTGTGTGAAAACAAGGTCCAATCAGGCTGAAACGTTACAGGAAGGTAGAATCAATTGAGTTGTAAGTGATCTGAACGTTTCATGATGATAGCACTTTCCTAAGGGGGTCAAACCATGTCCCAAAGGTCACCGGATCTGGTGTCAATTTAAAGAAGTAGTCCAGTTACACATTTGTGGGCTTATAACTTGGCTTCTGAATGTCCTAGAGCGATCAGGTTTGTTTTGGTGTACTCCAATCAACATCCCCTACAACCACAAAAAGGAATGGAGACATTAGCACTTATGGATTTAAATGGCACCCAGAATTATGATGCACGAAGCACAATTTCACATCATTCTGGGTCCATTTGTGTGAAAACAAGGTCCAATCAGGCTGAAACGTTACAGGAAGGTAGAATCTACTGAGTTGTAAGTGATCTGAACGTTTCATGATGATAGCACTTTCCTAAGGGGGTCAAACCATGTCCCAAAGGTCACCGGATCTGGTGTCACTTTAAAGAAGTAGTCCAGTTACACATTTGTGGGCTTATAACTTGGCTTCTGAATGTCCTAGAGAGATCATGTTTGTTTTAGGGTACTCCAATCAACAGCCCCTACAACCACAAAAAGGAATGGAGTCATTAGCACTTATGGTTTTTAAATGGCACCCAGAATTATGTTGCACGAAGCACAATTTCACATCATTCTGGGTTCATTTGTGTGAAAACAAGGTCCAATCAGGCTGAAACGTTACAGGAAGGTAGAATCTATTGAGTTGTAAGTGATCTGAACGTTTCATGATGATAGCCCTTTCCTTGGGGGGTCAACCCATGTCCCAAAGGTCACCGGATCTGGTGTCAATTTAAAGAAGTAGTCCAGTTACACATTTGTGGGCTTATAACTTGGCTTCTGAATGTCCTAGAGAGATCAGGTTTGTTTTAATGTACTCCATCCAACAGCCCCTACAACCACAAAAAGGAATGGAGTCATTAGCACTCATGGTTTGTAAATGGCACCCAGAATTATGTTGCACGAAGCACAATTTCACATCATTCTGGGTTCATTTAGGTGAAAACAAGGTCCAATAAGGCTGAAACGTTACAAGAAGGTAGAATCTATTGAGTTGTAAGTGATCTGAACATTTCATGATGATCGCACATTCCTATAGGGGGTCAAACCATGTCCCAAAGGTCACCGGGCCTGGTGTCACTTTAAAGAAGTAGTCCAGTTACACCTTTGAGAGCTTATAACTTGGCTTCTGAATATCCTAGAGAGATCAGGTTTGTTTTAGTGTACTCTAATCAACAGCCCCTACAAGCTCAAAATGGAATGGAGTCATTAGCACTTATGGTTTGTAAATGGCACCCAGAATTATGTTGCACGAAGCACAATTTCACATCATTCTGGGTTCATTTGTGTGAAAACAAGGTCGAATCAGGCTGAAACGTTACAGGAAGGTAGAATCTATTGAGTTGTAAGTGATCTGAACGTTTCATGATGATAGCACTTTCCTAAGGGGGTCAAACCATGTCCCAAAGGTCACCGGATCTGGTGTCACTTTAAAGAAGTAGTCCAGTTACACATTTGTGGGCTTATAACTTGGCTTCTGAATGTCCTAGAGAGGTCAGGTTTGTTTTAGTGTACTCCAATCAACATCCTCTACAACCACAAAAAGGAATGGAGACATTAGCACTTATGGTTTTTAAATGGCACCTAGAATTATGTTGCACGAAGCACAATTTCACATCATTCTGGGTTCATTTGTGTGAAAACAAGGACCAATCAGGCTGAAACGTTACAGGAAGGTAGAATCTATTGAGTTGTAAGTGATCTGAACGTTTCATGATGATAGCACTTTCCTAAGGGGTTCAAACCATGTCCCAAAGGTCACCGGATCTGGTGTCAATTTAAAGAAGTAGTCCAGTTACACATTGGTGGGCTTATAACTTGGCTTCTGAATGTCCTAGAGAGATCAGGTTTGCTTTAGTGTACTCCAATCAACAGCCCCTACAACCACAAAAAGGAATGGAGTCATTAGCACTTATGGTTTGTAAATGGCACCCAGAATTATGTTGCACGAAGCACAATTTCACATCATTCTGGGTCCATTTGTGTGAAAACAAGGTCCAATCAGGCTGAAACGCTACAAGAAGGTAGAATCTATTGAGTTGTAAGTGATCTGAACGTTTCAAGATGATCGCACATTCCTATAGGGGGTAAAACCATGTCCCAAAGGTCACCGGGCCTGGTGTCACTTTAAAGATGTAGTCCAGTTACACCTTTGTGGGCTTATAACTTGGCTTTTGAATGTCCTAGAGAGGTTAGGTTTGTTTTAGTGTACTCCAATCAAAAGCCCTTACAACCACAAAAAGGAATGGAGTCATTAGCACTTATGGTTTGTAAATGGCACCCAGAATTATGTTGCACAAAGCACAATTTCACATCATTCTGGGTTCATTTGTGTGAAAACAAGGTCCAATCAGGCTGAAACGTTACAGGAAGGTAGAATCTATTGAGTTGTAAGTGATCTGAACGTTTCATGATGATAGCACTTTCCTAAGGGGGTCAAACCATGTCCCAAAGGTCACCGGATCTGGTGTCACTTTAAAGAAGTAGTCCAGTTACACATTTATAACTTGGCTTCTGAATGTCCCAGAGAGATCAGGTTTGTTTTAGGGTACTCCAATCAACAGCCCCTACAACCACAAAAAGGAATGGAGTCATTAGCACTTATGGTTTTTAAATGGCAATGCAGAATTATGTTGCACGAAGCACAATTTCACATCATTCTGGGTTCATTTGTGTGAAAACAAGGTCCAATCAGGCTGAAACGTTACAGGAAGGTAGAATCTATTGAGTTGTAAGTGATCTGAACGTTTCATGATGATAGCACTTTCCTGAGGGGGTCAAACCATGTCCCAAAAGTCACCGGATCTGGTGTCAATTTAAAGAAGTAGTCCAGTTACACATTTGTGGCCTTATAACTTGGCTTCTGAATGTCCTAGAGAGATCAGGTTTGTTTTAATGTACTCCAATCAACAGCCCCTACAACAACAAAAAGGAATGGAGTCATTAGCACTTATGGTTTGTAAATGGCACCCAGAATTATGTTGCACGAAGCACAATTTCACATCATTCTGGGTTCATTTGTGTGAAAACAAGGCCCAATCAGGCTGAAACGTTACAGGAAGGTAGAATCTACTGAGTTGTAAGTGATCTGAACGTTTCATGATGATAGCACTTTCCTAAGGGGGTCAAACCATGTCCCAAAGGTCACCGGATCTGGTGTCAATTTAAAGAAGTAGTCCAGTTACACATTTGTGGGCTTATAACTTGGCTTCTGAATGTCCTAGAGAGATCAGGTTTGTTTTAGTGTACTCCAATCAACAGCCGATACAACCACAAAAAGGAATGGAGTCATTAGCACTTATAGTTTGTAAATGGCACCCAGAATTATGTTGCACGAAGCACAATTTCACATCATTCTGGGTCCATTTGTGTGAAAACAAGGTCCAATCAGGCTGAAACGCTACAAGAAGGTAGAATCTATTGAGTTGTAAGTGATCTGAACGTTTCATGATGATAGCACTTTCCTAAGGGGTTCAAACCATGTCCCAAAGGTCACCGGATCTGGTGTCAATTTAAAGAAGTAGTCCAGTTACACATTGGTGGGCTTATAACTTGGCTTCTGAATGTCCTAGAGAGATCATGTTTGTTTTAGTGTACTCCAATCAACATCCCCTACAACCTCAAAAAGGAATGGAGTCATTAGCACTTGTGGTTTTTAAATGGCACCCAGAATTATGCTGCACTAAGCACAATTTCACATCATTCTGGGTTCATTTGTGTGAAAACAAGGTCCAATCAGGCTGAAACGTTACAGGAAGGTAGAATCTATTGAGTTGTAAGTGATCTGAACGTTTCATGATGATAGCCCTTTCCTTGGGGGGTCAACCCATGTCCCAAAGGTCACCGGATCTGGTGTCACTTTAAAGAAGTAGTCCAGTTACACATTTATAACTTGGCTTCTGAATGTCCCAGAGAGGTCAGGTTTGTTTTAGGGTACTCCAATCAACAGCCCCTACAACCACAAAAAGGAATGGAGTCATTAGCACTTATGGTTTTTAAATGGCAATGCAGAATTATGTTGCACGAAGCACAATTTCACATCATTCTGGGTTCATTTGTGTGAAAACAAGGTCCAATCAGGCTGAAACGTTACAGGAAGGTAGAATCTATTGAGTTGTAAGTGATCTGAACGTTTCATGATGATAGCACTTTCCTGAGGGGGTCAAACCATGTCCCAAAAGTCACCGGATCTGGTGTCAATTTAAAGAAGTAGTCCAGTTACACATTTGTGGCCTTATAACTTGGCTTCTGAATGTCCTAGAGAGATCAGGTTTGTTTTAATGTACTCCAATCAACAGCCCCTACAACAACAAAAAGGAATGGAGTCATTAGCACTTATGGTTTGTAAATGTCACCCAGAATTATGTTGCACGACGCACAATTTCACATCATTCTGGGTTCATTTGTGTGAAAACAAGGCCCAATCAGGCTGAAACGTTACAGGAAGGTAGAATCTACTGAGTTGTAAATGATCTGAACGTTTCATGATGATAGCACTTTCCTAAGGGGGTCAAACCATGTCCCAAAGGTCACCGGATCTGGTGTCAATTTAAAGAAGTAGTCCAGTTACACATTTGTGGGCTTATAACTTGGCTTCTGAATGTCCTAGAGGGATCAGGTTTGTTTTAGTGTACTCCAATCAACAGCCCCTACAACCACAAAAAGGAATGGAGTCATTAGCACTTATAGTTTGTAAATGGCACCCAGAATTATGTTGCACGAAGCACAATTTCACATCATTCTGGGTCCATTTGTGTGAAAACAAGGTCCAATCAGGCTGAAACGCTACAAGAAGGTAGAATCTATTGAGTTGTAGGTGATCTGAACGTTTCAAGATGATCGCACATTCCTATAGGGGGTAAAACCATGTCCCAAAGGTCACCGGATCTGGTGTCAATTTAAAGAAGTAATCCAGTTACACATTTGTGGGCTTATAACTTGGCTTCTTAATGTCCTAGAGAGATCAGGTTTGTTTTAGTGTACTCCAATCAACAGCCCCTACAACCACAAAAAGGAATGGAGTCATTAGCACTTATGGTTTGTAAATGGCACCCAGAATTATGTTGCACGAACACAATTTCACATCATTCTGGGTCCATTTGTGTGAAAACAAGGTCCAATCAGGCTGAAACGTTACAGGAAGGTAGAATCAATTGAGTTGTAAGTGATCTGAACGTTTCATGATGATAGCACTTTCCTAAGGGGGTCAAACCATGTCCCAAAGCTCACCGGATCTGGTGTCAATTTAAAGAAGTAGTCCAGTTACACATTTGTGGGCTTATAACTTGGCTTCTGAATGTCCTAGAGCGATCAGGTTTGTTTTGGTGTACTCCAATCAACATCCCCTACAACCACAAAAAGGAATGGAGACATTAGCACTTATGGATTTAAATGGCACCCAGAATTATGATGCACGAAGCACAATTTCACATCATTCTGGGTCCATTTGTGTGAAAACAAGGTCCAATCAGGCTGAAACGTTACAGGAAGGTAGAATCTACTGAGTTGTAAGTGATCTGAACGTTTCATGATGATAGCACTTTCCTAAGGGGGTCAAACCATGTCCCAAAGGTCACCGGATCTGGTGTCACTTTAAAGAAGTAATCCAGTTACACATTTGTGGGCTTATAACTTGGCTTCTGAATGTCCTAGAGAGATCATGTTTGTTTTAGGGTACTCCAATCAACAGCCCCTACAACCACAAAAAGGAATGGAGTCATTAGCACTTATGGTTTTTAAATGGCACCCAGAATTATGTTGCACGAAGCACAATTTCACATCATTCTGGGTTCATTTGTGTGAAAACAAGGTCCAATCAGGCTGAAACGTTACAGGAAGGTAGAATCTATTGAGTTGTAAGTGATCTGAACGTTTCATGATGATAGCCCTTTCCTTGGGGGGTCAACCCATGTCCCAAAGGTCACCGGATCTGGTGTCAATTTAAAGAAGTAGTCCAGTTACACATTTGTGGGCTTATAACTTGGCTTCTGAATGTCCTAGAGAGATCAGGTTTGTTTTAATGTACTCCAACCAACAGCCCCTACAACCACAAAAAGGAATGGAGTCATTAGCACTCATGGTTTGTAAATGGCACCCAGAATTATGTTGCACGAAGCACAATTTCACATCATTCTGGGTTCATTTAGGTGAAAACAAGGTCCAATAAGGCTGAAACGTTACAAGAAGGTAGAATCTATTGAGTTGTAAGTGATCTGAACATTTCATGATGATCGCACATTCCTATAGGGGGTCAAACCATGTCCCAAAGGTCACCGGGCCTGGTGTCACTTTAAAGAAGTAGTCCAGTTACACCTTTGAGGGCTTATAACTTGGCTTCTGAATGTCCTAGAGAGATCAGGTTTGTTTTAGTGTACTCTAATCAACAGCCCCTACAAGCTCAAAATGGAATGGAGTCATTAGCACTTATGGTTTGTAAATGGCACCCAGAATTATGTTGCACGAAGCACAATTTCACATCATTCTGGGTTCATTTGTGTGAAAACAAGGTCCAATCAGGCTGAAACGTTACAGGAAGGTAGAATCTATTGAGTTGTAAGTGATCTGAACGTTTCATGATGATAGCACTTTCCTAAGGGGGTCAAACCATGTCCCAAAGGTCACCGGATCTGGTGTCACTTTAAAGAAGTAGTCCAGTTACACATTTGTGGGCTTATAACTTGGCTTCTGAATGTCCTAGAGAGGTCAGGTTTGTTTTAGTGTACTCCAATCAACAGCCTCTACAACCACAAAAAGGAATGGAGACATTAGCACTTATGGTTTTTAAATGGCACCTAGAATTATGTTGCACGAAGCACAATTTCACATCATTCTGGGTTCATTTGTGTGAAAACAAGGACCAATCAGGCTGAAACGTTACAGGAAGGTAGAATCTATTGAGTTGTAAGTGATCTGAACGTTTCATGATGATAGCACTTTCCTAAGGGGTTCAAACCATGTCCCAAAGGTCACCGGATCTGGTGTCAATTTAAAGAAGTAGTCCAGTTACACATTGGTGGGCTTATAACTTGGCTTCTGAATGTCCTAGAGAGATCAGGTTTGCTTTAGTGTACTCCAATCAACAGCCCCTACAACCACAAAAAGGAATGGAGTCATTAGCACTTATGGTTTGTAAATGGCACCCAGAATTATGTTGCACGAAGCACAATTTCACATCATTCTGGGTCCATTTGTGTGAAAACAAGGTCCAATCAGGCTGAAACGCTACAAGAAGGTAGAATCTATTGAGTTGTAAGTGATCTGAACGTTTCAAGATGATCGCACATTCCTATAGGGGGTAAAACCATGTCCCAAAGGTCACCGGGCCTGGTGTCACTTTAAAGATGTAGTCCAGTTACACCTTTGTGGGCTTATAACTTGGCTTTTGAATGTCCTAGAGAGGTTAGGTTTGTTTTAGTGTACTCCAATCAAAAGCCCTTACAACCACAAAAAGGAATGGAGTCATTAGCACTTATGGTTTGTAAATGGCACCCAGAATTATGTTGCACAAAGCACAATTTCACATCATTCTGGGTTCATTTGTGTGAAAACAAGGTCCAATCAGGCTGAAACGTTACAGGAAGGTAGAATCTATTGAGTTGTAAGTGATCTGAACGTTTCATGATGATAGCACTTTCCTAAGGGGGTCAAACCATGTCCCAAAGGTCACCGGATCTGGTGTCACTTTAAAGAAGTAGTCCAGTTACACATTTATAACTTGGCTTCTGAATGTCCCAGAGAGGTCAGGTTTGTTTTAGGGTACTCCAATCAACAGCCCCTACAACCACAAAAAGGAATGGAGTCATTAGCACTTATGGTTTTTAAATGGCAATGCAGAATTATGTTGCACGAAGCACAATTTCACATCATTCTGGGTTCATTTGTGTGAAAACAAGGTCCAATCAGGCTGAAACGTTACAGGAAGGTAGAATCTATTGAGTTGTAAGTGATCTGAACGTTTCATGATGATAGCACTTTCCTGAGGGGGTCAAACCATGTCCCAAAAGTCACCGGATCTGGTGTCAATTTAAAGAAGTAGTCCAGTTACACATTTGTGGCCTTATAACTTGGCTTCTGAATGTCCTAGAGAGATCAGGTTTGTTTTAATGTACTCCAATCAACAGCCCCTACAACAACAAAAAGGAATGGAGTCATTAGCACTTATGGTTTGTAAATGGCACCCAGAATTATGTTGCACGAAGCACAATTTCACATCATTCTGGGTTCATTTGTGTGAAAACAAGGCCCAATCAGGCTGAAACGTTACAGGAAGGTAGAATCTACTGAGTTGTAAGTGATCTGAACGTTTCATGATGATAGCACTTTCCTAAGGGGGTCAAACCATGTCCCAAAGGTCACCGGATCTGGTGTCAATTTAAAGAAGTAGTCCAGTTACACATTTGTGGGCTTATAACTTGGCTTCTGAATGTCCTAGAGAGATCAGGTTTGTTTTAGTGTACTCCAATCAACAGCCGATACAACCACAAAAAGGAATGGAGTCATTAGCACTTATAGTTTGTAAATGGCACCCAGAATTATGTTGCACGAAGCACAATTTCACATCATTCTGGGTCCATTTGTGTGAAAACAAGGTCCAATCAGGCTGAAACGCTACAAGAAGGTAGAATCTATTGAGTTGTAGGTGATCTGAACGTTTCAAGATGATCGCACATTCCTATAGGGGGTAAAACCATGTCCCAAAGGTCACCGGATCTGGTGTCAATTTAAAGAAGTAATCCAGTTACACATTTGTGGGCTTATAACTTGGCTTCTTAATGTCCTAGAGAGATCAGGTTTGTTTTAGTGTACTCCAATCAACAGCCCCTACAACCACAAAAAGGAATGGAGTCATTAGCACTTATGGTTTGTAAATGGCACCCAGAATTATGTTGCACGAACACAATTTCACATCATTCTGGGTCCATTTGTGTGAAAACAAGGTCCAATCAGGCTGAAACGTTACAGGAAGGTAGAATCTATTGAGTTGTAAGTGATCTGAACGTTTCATGATGATAGCACTTTCCTAAGGGGGTCAAACCATGTCCCAAAGGTCACCGGATCTTGTGTCAATTTAAAGAAGTAGTCCAGTTACACATTTGTGGGCTTATAACTTGGCTTCTGAATGTCCTAGAGCGATCAGGTTTGTTTTGGTGTACTCCAATCAACATCCCCTACAACCACAAAAAGGAATGGAGACATTAGCACTTATGGATTTAAATGGCACCCAGAATTATGTTGCACGAAGCACAATTTCACATCATTCTGGGTCCATTTGTGTGAAAACAAGGTCCAATCAGGCTGAAACGTTACAGGAAGGTAGAATCTACTGAGTTGTAAGTGATCTGAACGTTTCATGATGATAGCACTTTCCTAAGGGGGTCAAACCATGTCCCAAAGGTCACCGGATCTGGTGTCACTTTAAAGAAGTAGTCCAGTTACACATTTGTGGGCTTATAACTTGGCTTCTGAATGTCCTAGAGAGATCATGTTTGTTTTAGGGTACTCCAATCAACAGCCCCTACAACCACAAAAAGGAATGGAGTCATTAGCACTTATGGTTTTTAAATGGCACCCAGAATTATGTTGCACGAAGCACAATTTCACATCATTCTGGGTTCATTTGTGTGAAAACAAGGTCCAATCAGGCTGAAACGTTACCGGAAGGTAGAATCTATTGAGTTGTAAGTGATCTGAACGTTTCATGATGATAGCACTTTCCTAAGGGGGTCAAACCATGTCCCAAAGATCACCCGATTCTGGTGTCAATTTTAAAGAAGTAGTCCAGTTACACATTTGTGGGCTTATAACTTGGCTTCTGAATGTCCTAGAGAGATCAGGTTTGTTTTAGTGTACTCCAATCAAAAGCCCCTACAACCACAAAAAGGAATGGAGTCATTAGCCCTTATGGTTTTTAAATGGCACCCAGAATTATGTTGCACGAAGCACAATTTCACATCATTCTGGGTTCATTTGTGTGAAAACAAGGTCCAATCAGGCTGAAACGCTACAAGAAGGTAGAATCTATTGAGTTGTAAGTGATCTGAACGTTTCAAGATGATCGCACATTCCTATAGGGGGTAAAACCATGTCCCAAAGGTCACCGGGCCTGGTGTCACTTTAAAGATGTAGTCCAGTTACACCTTTGTGGGCTTATAACTTGGCTTCTAAATGTCCTAGAGAGGTTAGGTTTGTTTTAGTGTACTCCAATCAAAAGCCCCTACAACCACAAACAGGAATGGAGTCATTAGCACTTATGGTTTGTAAATGGCACCCAGAATTATGTTGCACGAAGCACAATTTCACATCATTCTGGGTTCATTTGTGTGAAAACAAGGTCCAATCAGGCTGAAACTTTACAGGAAGGTAGAATCTATTGAGTTGTAAGTGATCTGAACGTTTCATGATGATAGCACTTTCCTAAGGGGGTCAAACCATGTCCCAAAGGTCACCGGATCTGGTGTCAATTTAAAGAAGTAGTCCAGTCACACATTTGTGGGCTTATAACGTGGCTTCTGAATGTCCTAGAGAGATCAGGTTTGTTTTAATATACTCCAATCAACAGCCCCTACAACCACAAAAAGGAATGGAGTCATTAGCACTTATGGTTTTTAAACGGCACCCAGAATTATGTTGCACGAAGCACAATTTCACATCATTCTGGGTTCATTTGTGTGAAAACAAGGTCCAATCAGGCTGAAACGTTACAGGAAGGTAGAATCTATTGAGTTGTAAGTGATCTGAACGTTTAATGATGATAGCACTTTCCTAGGGGATCAAACCATGTCCCAAAGTTCACCGGATCTGGTGTCAATTTAAAGAAGTAGTCCAGTTACACATTTGTGGGCTTATAACTTGGCTTCTGAATGTCCTAGAGAGATCAGGTTTGTTTTAGTATACTCCAATCAACAGCCCCTACAACCACATAAAGGAATGGAGTCATTAGCACTTATGGTTTTTAAATGGCACCCAGAATTATGTTGCACGAAGCACAATTTCACATCATTCTGGGTTCATTTGTGTGAAAACAAGGTCCAATCAGGCTGAAACGTTACAGGAAGGTAGAATCTATTGAGTTGTAAGTGATCTGAACGTTTCATGATGATAGCACTTTCCTAAGGGGGTCAAACCATGTCCCAAAAGTCACCGGATCTGGTGTCAATTTAAAGAAGTAGTCCAGTTACACATTTGTGGGCTTATAACTTGGCTTCTGAATGTCCTAGAGCGATCAGGTTTGTTTTAGTGTACTCCAATCAACAGCCCCTACAACCACAAAAAGGAATGGAGTCATTAGCACCTATGGTTTGTAAATGGCACCCAGAATTATGTTGCACGAACACAATTTCACATCATTCTGGGTCCATTTGTGTGAAAACAAGGCCCAATAAGGCTGAAACGTTACAGGAAGGTAGAATCTATTGAGTTGTAAGTGATCTGAACGTTTAATGATGATAGCACTTTCCTAAGGGGGTCAAACCATGTCCCAAAGGTCACCGGATCTGGTGTCAATTTAAAGAAGTAGTCCAGTTACACATTTGTGGGCTTATAACTTGGCTTCTGAATGTCCTAGAGCGATCAGGTTTGTTTTAATATACTCCAATCAACAGCCCCTACAACCACAAAAAGGAATGGAGTCATTAGCACTTATGGTTTTCAAATGGCACCCAGAATTATGTTGCACGAAGCACAATTTCACATCATTCTGGGTTCATTTGTGTGAAAACAAGGTCCAATCAGGTTGAAACGTTACAGGAAGGTAGAATCTATCGAGTTGTAAGTGATCTGAACGTTTCATGATGATAGCACTTTCCTAGGGGATCAAACCATGTCCCAAAGGTCACCGGATCTGGTGTCAATTTAAAGAAGTAGTCCAGTTACACATTTGTGGGCTTATAACTTGGCTTCTGAATGTCCTAGAGAGATCAGGTTTGTTTTAGTGTACTCCAATCAGCAGCCCCTACAACCACAAAAAGGAATGGAGTCATTAGCACTTATGGTTTGTAAATGGCACCCAGAATTATGTTGCACGAAGCACAATTTCACATCATTCTGGGTTCATTTGTGTGAAAACAAGGTCCAATCAGGCTGAAACGTTACAGGAAGGTAGAATCTATTGAGTTGTAAGTTATCTGAACGTTTCATGATGATAGCACTTTCCTAAGGGGGTCAAACCATGTCCCAAAGGTCACCGGGCCTGGTGTCACTTTAAAGATGTAGTCCAGTTACACCTTTGTGGGCTTATAACTTGGCTTCTAAATGCCCTAGAGAGGTTAGGTTTGTTTTAGTGTACTCCAATCAAAAGCCCCTACAACCACAAAAAGGAATGGAGTCATTAGAACTTATGGTTTGTAAATGGCACCCAGAATTATGTTGCACGAAGCACAATTTCACATCATTCTGGGTTCATTTGTGTGAAAACAAGGTCCAATCAGGCTGAAACGTTACAGGAAGGTAGAATCTATTGAGTTGTAAGTGATCTGAACATTTCATGATGATAGCACTTTCCTAAGGGGGTCAAACCATGTCCCAAAGGTCACCGGATCTGGTGTCAATTTAAAGAAGTAGTCCAGTTAGACATTTGTGGGCTTATAACTTGGCTTCTGAATGTCCTAGAGAGATCAGGTTTGTTTTAGTATACTCCAATCAACAGCCCCTACAACCACAAAAAGGAATGGAGTCATTAGCACTTATGGTTTTTAAATGGCACCCAGAATTTTGTTGCACGAAGCACAATTTCACATCATTCTGGGTTCATTTGTGTGAAAACAAGGTCCAATCAGGCTGAAACGTTACAGGAAGGTAGAATCTATTGAGTTGTAAGTGATCTGAACGTTTCATGATGATAGCACTTTCCTAAGGGGGTCAAACCATGTCCCAAAAGTCACCGGATCTGGTGTCAATTTAAAGAAGTAGTCCAGTTACACATTTGTGGGCTTATAACTTGGCTTCTGAATGTCCTAGAGAGATCAGGTTTGTTTTAATGTACTCCAATCAACAGCCCCTACAACCACAAAAAGGAATGGAGTCATTAGCACTTATGGTTTGTAAATGGCACCCAGAATTATGTTGCACGAAGCACAATTTCACATCATTCTGGGTTCATTTGTGTGAAAACAAGGCCCAATCAGGCTGAAACGTTACAGGAAGGTAGAATCTACTGAGTTGTAAGTGATCTGAACGTTTCATGATGATAGCACTTTCCTACGGGGGTCAAACCATGTCCCAAAGGTCACCGGATCTGGTGTCAATTTAAAGAAGTAGTCCAGTTACACATTTGTGGGCTTATAACTTGGCTTCTGAATGTCCTAGAGAGATCAGGTTTGTTTTAGTGTACTCCAATCAACAGCCCCTACAACCACAAAAAGGAATGGAGTCATTAGCACTTATGATTTGTAAATGGCACCCAGAATTATGTTGCACGAAGCACAATTTCACATCATTCTGGGTTCATTTGTGTGAAAACAAGGTCCAATCAGGCTGAAACGTTACAGGAAGGTAGAATCTATTGAGTTGTAAGTGATCTGAACGTTTCATGATCATCTTGAAACGTTCAGATCACTTACAACTCAATAGATTCTACCTTCTTGTAGCGTTTCAGCCTGATTGGACCTTGTTTTCACACAAATGGACCCAGAATGATGTGAAATTGTGCTTCGTGCAACATAATTCTGGGTGCCATTTACAAATCATAAGTGCTAATGACTCCATTCCTTTTTGTGGTTGTAGGGGCTGTTGATTGGAGTACACTAAAACAAACCTGATCTCTCTAGGACATTCAGAAGCCAAGTTATAAGCCCACAAATGTGTAACTGGACTACTTCTTTAAATTGACACCAGATCCGGTGACCTTTGGGACATGGTTTGACCCCCGTAGGAAAGTGCTATCATCATGAAACGTTCAGATCACTTACAACTCAGTAGATTCTACCTTCCTGTAACGTTTCAGCCTGATTGGGCCTTGTTTTCACACAAATGAACCCAGAATGATGTGAAATTGTGCTTCGTGCAAAATAATTCTGGGTGCCATTTACAAACCATAAGTGCTAATGACTCCATTCCTTTTTGTGGTTGTAGGGGCTGTTGATTGGAGTACATTAAAACAAACCTGATCTCTCTAGGACATTCAGAAGCCAAGTTATAAGCCCACAAATGTGTAACTGGACTACTTCTTTAAATTGACACCAGAACCGGTGACTTTTGGGACATGGTTTGACCCCCTTAGGAAAGTGCTATCATCATGAAACGTTCAGATCACTTACAACTCAGTAGATTCTACCTTCCTGTAACGTTTCAGCCTGATTGGACCTTGTTTTCACACAAATGGACCCAGAATGATGTGAAATTGTGCTTCGTGCAACATAATTCTGGGTGCCATTTAAAAACCATAAGTGCTAATGTCTCCATTCCTTTTTGAGGTTGTAGGGGCTGTTGATTGGAGTACACTAAAACAAACCTGATCGCTCTAGGACATTCAGAAGCCAAGTTATAAGCCCACAAATGTGTAACTGGACTACTTCTTTAAATTGACACCAGATCCGGTGACCTTTGGGACATGGTTTGACCCCCTTAGGAAAGTGCTATCATCATGAAACGTTCAGATCACTTACAACTCAATAGATTCTACCTTCCTGTAACGTTTCAGCCTGATTGGACCTTGTTTTCACACAAATGGACCCAGAATTATGTGAAATTGTGCTTCGTGCAACATAATTCTGGGTGCCATTTACAAACCATAAGTGCTAATGACTCCATTCCTTTTTGTGGTTGTAGGGGCTGTTGATTGGAGTACACTAAAACAAACCTGATCTCTCTAGGACATTAAGAAGCCAAGTTATAAGCCCACAAATGTGTAACTGGATTACTTCTTTAAATCGACACCAGATCCGGTGACCTTTGGGACATGGTTTTACCCCCTATAGGAATCTGGAATCATCTTGAAACGTTCAGATCACTTACAACTCAATAGATTCTACCTTCTTGTAGCGTTTCAGCCTGATTGGACCTTGTTTTCACACAAATGGACCCAGAATGATGTGAAATTGTGCTTCGTGCAACATAATTCTGGGTGCCATTTACAAATCATAAGTGCTAATGACTCCATTCCTTTTTGTGGTTGTAGGGGCTGTTGATTGGAGTACACTAAAACAAACCTGATCTCTCTAGGACATTCAGAAGCCAAGTTATAAGCCCACAAATGTGTAACTGGACTACTTCTTTAAATTGACACCAGATCCGGTGACCTTTGGGACATGGTTTGACCCCCGTAGGAAAGTGCTATCATCATGAAACGTTCAGATCACTTACAACTCAGTAGATTCTACCTTCCTGTAACGTTTCAGCCTGATTGGGCCTTGTTTTCACACAAATGAACCCAGAATGATGTGAAATTGTGCTTCGTGCAACATAATTCTGGGTGCCATTTACAAACCATAAGTGCTAATGACTCCATTCCTTTTTGTGGTTGTAGGGGCTGTTGATTGGAGTACATTAAAACAAACCTGATCTCTCTAGGACATTCAGAAGCCAAGTTATAAGCCCACAAATGTGTAACTGGACTACTTCTTTAAATTGACACCAGATCCGGTGACTTTTGGGACATGGTTTGACCCCCTTAGGAAAGTGCTATCATCATGAAACGTTCAGATCACTTACAACTCAATAGATTCTACCTTCCTGTAACGTTTCAGCCTGATTGGACCTTGTTTTCACACAAATGAACCCAGAATGATGTGAAATTGTGCTTCGTGCAACAAAATTCTGGGTGCCATTTAAAAACCATAAGTGCTAATGACTCCATTCCTTTTTGTGGTTGTAGGGGCTGTTGATTGGAGTATACTAAAACAAACCTGATCTCTCTAGGACATTCAGAAGCCAAGTTATAAGCCCACAAATGTCTAACTGGACTACTTCTTTAAATTGACACCAGATCCGGTGACCTTTGGGACATGGTTTGACCCCCTTAGGAAAGTGCTATCATCATGAAATGTTCAGATCACTTACAACTCAATAGATTCTACCTTCCTGTAACGTTTCAGCCTGATTGGACCTTGTTTTCACACAAATGAACCCAGAATGATGTGAAATTGTGCTTCGTGCAACATAATTCTGGGTGCCATTTACAAACCATAAGTTCTAATGACTCCATTCCTTTTTGTGGTTGTAGGGGCTTTTGATTGGAGTACACTAAAACAAACCTAACCTCTCTAGGGCATTTAGAAGCCAAGTTATAAGCCCACAAAGGTGTAACTGGACTACATCTTTAAAGTGACACCAGGCCCGGTGACCTTTGGGACATGGTTTGACCCCCTTAGGAAAGTGCTATCATCATGAAACGTTCAGATAACTTACAACTCAATAGATTCTACCTTCCTGTAACGTTTCAGCCTGATTGGACCTTGTTTTCACACAAATGAACCCAGAATGATGTGAAATTGTGCTTCGTGCAACATAATTCTGGGTGCCATTTACAAACCATAAGTGCTAATGACTCCATTCCTTTTTGTGGTTGTAGGGGCTGCTGATTGGAGTACACTAAAACAAACCTGATCTCTCTAGGACATTCAGAAGCCAAGTTATAAGCCCACAAATGTGTAACTGGACTACTTCTTTAAATTGACACCAGATCCGGTGACCTTTGGGACATGGTTTGATCCCCTAGGAAAGTGCTATCATCATGAAACGTTCAGATCACTTACAACTCGATAGATTCTACCTTCCTGTAACGTTTCAACCTGATTGGACCTTGTTTTCACACAAATGAACCCAGAATGATGTGAAATTGTGCTTCGTGCAACATAATTCTGGGTGCCATTTGAAAACCATAAGTGCTAATGACTCCATTCCTTTTTGTGGTTGTAGGGGCTGTTGATTGGAGTATATTAAAACAAACCTGATCGCTCTAGGACATTCAGAAGCCAAGTTATAAGCCCACAAATGTGTAACTGGACTACTTCTTTAAATTGACACCAGATCCGGTGACCTTTGGGACATGGTTTGACCCCCTTAGGAAAGTGCTATCATCATTAAACGTTCAGATCACTTACAACTCAATAGATTCTACCTTCCTGTAACGTTTCAGCCTTATTGGGCCTTGTTTTCACACAAATGGACCCAGAATGATGTGAAATTGTGTTCGTGCAACATAATTCTGGGTGCCATTTACAAACCATAGGTGCTAATGACTCCATTCCTTTTTGTGGTTGTAGGGGCTGTTGATTGGAGTACACTAAAACAAACCTGATCGCTCTAGGACATTCAGAAGCCAAGTTATAAGCCCACAAATGTGTAACTGGACTACTTCTTTAAATTGACACCAGATCCGGTGACTTTTGGGACATGGTTTGACCCCCTTAGGAAAGTGCTATCATCATGAAACGTTCAGATCACTTACAACTCAATAGATTCTACCTTCCTGTAACGTTTCAGCCTGATTGGACCTTGTTTTCACACAAATGAACCCAGAATGATGTGAAATTGTGCTTCGTGCAACATAATTCTGGGTGCCATTTAAAAACCATAAGTGCTAATGACTCCATTCCTTTATGTGGTTGTAGGGGCTGTTGATTGGAGTATACTAAAACAAACCTGATCTCTCTAGGACATTCAGAAGCCAAGTTATAAGCCCACAAATGTGTAACTGGACTACTTCTTTAAATTGACACCAGATCCGGTGAACTTTGGGACATGGTTTGATCCCCTAGGAAAGTGCTATCATCATTAAACGTTCAGATCACTTACAACTCAATAGATTCTACCTTCCTGTAACGTTTCAGCCTGATTGGACCTTGTTTTCACACAAATGAACCCAGAATGATGTGAAATTGTGCTTCGTGCAACATAATTCTGGGTGCCGTTTAAAAACCATAAGTGCTAATGACTCCATTCCTTTTTGTGGTTGTAGGGGCTGTTGATTGGAGTATATTAAAACAAACCTGATCTCTCTAGGACATTCAGAAGCCACGTTATAAGCCCACAAATGTGTGACTGGACTACTTCTTTAAATTGACACCAGATCCGGTGACCTTTGGGACATGGTTTGACCCCCTTAGGAAAGTGCTATCATCATGAAACGTTCAGATCACTTACAACTCAATAGATTCTACCTTCCTGTAAAGTTTCAGCCTGATTGGACCTTGTTTTCACACAAATGAACCCAGAATGATGTGAAATTGTGCTTCGTGCAACATAATTCTGGGTGCCATTTACAAACCATAAGTGCTAATGACTCCATTCCTGTTTGTGGTTGTAGGGGCTTTTGATTGGAGTACACTAAAACAAACCTAACCTCTCTAGGACATTTAGAAGCCAAGTTATAAGCCCACAAAGGTGTAACTGGACTACATCTTTAAAGTGACACCAGGCCCGGTGACCTTTGGGACATGGTTTTACCCCCTATAGGAATGTGCGATCATCTTGAAACGTTCAGATCACTTACAACTCAATAGATTCTACCTTCTTGTAGCGTTTCAGCCTGATTGGACCTTGTTTTCACACAAATGAACCCAGAATGATGTGAAATTGTGCTTCGTGCAACATAATTCTGGGTGCCATTTAAAAACCATAAGGGCTAATGACTCCATTCCTTTTTGTGGTTGTAGGGGCTTTTGATTGGAGTACACTAAAACAAACCTGATCTCTCTAGGACATTCAGAAGCCAAGTTATAAGCCCACAAATGTGTAACTGGACTACTTCTTTAAAATTGACACCAGAATCGGGTGATCTTTGGGACATGGTTTGACCCCCTTAGGAAAGTGCTATCATCATGAAACGTTCAGATCACTTACAACTCAATAGATTCTACCTTCCGGTAACGTTTCAGCCTGATTGGACCTTGTTTTCACACAAATGAACCCAGAATGATGTGAAATTGTGCTTCGTGCAACATAATTCTGGGTGCCATTTAAAAACCATAAGTGCTAATGACTCCATTCCTTTTTGTGGTTGTAGGGGCTGTTGATTGGAGTACCCTAAAACAAACATGATCTCTCTAGGACATTCAGAAGCCAAGTTATAAGCCCACAAATGTGTAACTGGACTACTTCTTTAAAGTGACACCAGATCCGGTGACCTTTGGGACATGGTTTGACCCCCTTAGGAAAGTGCTATCATCATGAAACGTTCAGATCACTTACAACTCAGTAGATTCTACCTTCCTGTAACGTTTCAGCCTGATTGGACCTTGTTTTCACACAAATGGACCCAGAATGATGTGAAATTGTGCTTCGTGCAACATAATTCTGGGTGCCATTTAAATCCATAAGTGCTAATGTCTCCATTCCTTTTTGTGGTTGTAGGGGATGTTGATTGGAGTACACCAAAACAAACCTGATCGCTCTAGGACATTCAGAAGCCAAGTTATAAGCCCACAAATGTGTAACTGGACTACTTCTTTAAATTGACACAAGATCCGGTGACCTTTGGGACATGGTTTGACCCCCTTAGGAAAGTGCTATCATCATGAAACGTTCAGATCACTTACAACTCAATAGATTCTACCTTCCTGTAACGTTTCAGCCTGATTGGACCTTGTTTTCACACAAATGGACCCAGAATGATGTGAAATTGTGTTCGTGCAACATAATTCTGGGTGCCATTTACAAACCATAAGTGCTAATGACTCCATTCCTTTTTGTGGTTGTAGGGGCTGTTGATTGGAGTACACTAAAACAAACCTGATCTCTCTAGGACATTAAGAAGCCAAGTTATAAGCCCACAAATGTGTAACTGGATTACTTCTTTAAATTGACACCAGATCCGGTGACCTTTGGGACATGGTTTTACCCCCTATAGGAATGTGCGATCATCTTGAAACGTTCAGATCACCTACAACTCAATAGATTCTACCTTCTTGTAGCGTTTCAGCCTGATTGGACCTTGTTTTCACACAAATGGACCCAGAATGATGTGAAATTGTGCTTCGTGCAACATAATTCTGGGTGCCATTTACAAACTATAAGTGCTAATGACTCCATTCCTTTTTGTGGTTGTATCGGCTGTTGATTGGAGTACACTAAAACAAACCTGATCTCTCTAGGACATTCAGAAGCCAAGTTATAAGCCCACAAATGTGTAACTGGACTACTTCTTTAAATTGACACCAGATCCGGTGACCTTTGGGACATGGTTTGACCCCCTTAGGAAAGTGCTATCATCATGAAACGTTCAGATCACTTACAACTCAGTAGATTCTACCTTCCTGTAACGTTTCAGCCTGATTGGGCCTTGTTTTCACACAAATGAACCCAGAATGATGTGAAATTGTGCTTCGTGCAACATAATTCTGGGTGCCATTTACAAACCATAAGTGCTAATGACTCCATTCCTTTTTGTTGTTGTAGGGGCTGTTGATTGGAGTACATTAAAACAAACCTGATCTCTCTAGGACATTCAGAAGCCAAGTTATAAGGCCACAAATGTGTAACTGGACTACTTCTTTAAATTGACACCAGATCCGGTGACTTTTGGGACATGGTTTGACCCCCTCAGGAAAGTGCTATCATCATGAAACGTTCAGATCACTTACAACTCAATAGATTCTACCTTCCTGTAACGTTTCAGCCTGATTGGACCTTGTTTTCACACAAATGAACCCAGAATGATGTGAAATTGTGCTTCGTGCAACATAATTCTGCATTGCCATTTAAAAACCATAAGTGCTAATGACTCCATTCCTTTTTGTGGTTGTAGGGGCTGTTGATTGGAGTACCCTAAAACAAACCTGACCTCTCTGGGACATTCAGAAGCCAAGTTATAAATGTGTAACTGGACTACTTCTTTAAAGTGACACCAGATCCGGTGACCTTTGGGACATGGTTTGACCCCCTTAGGAAAGTGCTATCATCATGAAACGTTCAGATCACTTACAACTCAATAGATTCTACCTTCCTGTAACGTTTCAGCCTGATTGGACCTTGTTTTCACACAAATGAACCCAGAATGATGTGAAATTGTGCTTTGTGCAACATAATTCTGGGTGCCATTTACAAACCATAAGTGCTAATGACTCCATTCCTTTTTGTGGTTGTAAGGGCTTTTGATTGGAGTACACTAAAACAAACCTAACCTCTCTAGGACATTCAAAAGCCAAGTTATAAGCCCACAAAGGTGTAACTGGACTACATCTTTAAAGTGACACCAGGCCCGGTGACCTTTGGGACATGGTTTTACCCCCTATAGGAATGTGCGATCATCTTGAAACGTTCAGATCACTTACAACTCAATAGATTCTACCTTCTTGTAGCGTTTCAGCCTGATTGGACCTTGTTTTCACACAAATGGACCCAGAATGATGTGAAATTGTGCTTCGTGCAACATAATTCTGGGTGCCATTTACAAACCATAAGTGCTAATGACTCCATTCCTTTTTGTGGTTGTAGGGGCTGTTGATTGGAGTACACTAAAGCAAACCTGATCTCTCTAGGACATTCAGAAGCCAAGTTATAAGCCCACCAATGTGTAACTGGACTACTTCTTTAAATTGACACCAGATCCGGTGACCTTTGGGACATGGTTTGAACCCCTTAGGAAAGTGCTATCATCATGAAACGTTCAGATCACTTACAACTCAATAGATTCTACCTTCCTGTAACGTTTCAGCCTGATTGGTCCTTGTTTTCACACAAATGAACCCAGAATGATGTGAAATTGTGCTTCGTGCAACATAATTCTAGGTGCCATTTAAAAACCATAAGTGCTAATGTCTCCATTCCTTTTTGTGGTTGTAGAGGCTGTTGATTGGAGTACACTAAAACAAACCTGACCTCTCTAGGACATTCAGAAGCCAAGTTATAAGCCCACAAATGTGTAACTGGACTACTTCTTTAAAGTGACACCAGATCCGGTGACCTTTGGGACATGGTTTGACCCCCTTAGGAAAGTGCTATCATCATGAAACGTTCAGATCACTTACAACTCAATAGATTCTACCTTCCTGTAACGTTTCAGCCTGATTGGACCTTGTTTTCACACAAATGAACCCAGAATGATGTGAAATTGTGCTTCGTGCAACATAATTCTGGGTGCCATTTACAAACCATAAGTGCTAATGACTCCATTCCATTTTGAGCTTGTAGGGGCTGTTGATTAGAGTACACTAAAACAAACCTGATCTCTCTAGGACATTCAGAAGCCAAGTTATAAGCCCTCAAAGGTGTAACTGGACTACTTCTTTAAAGTGACACCAGGCCCGGTGACCTTTGGGACATGGTTTGACCCCCTATAGGAATGTGCGATCATCATGAAATGTTCAGATCACTTACAACTCAATAGATTCTACCTTCTTGTAACGTTTCAGCCTTATTGGACCTTGTTTTCACCTAAATGAACCCAGAATGATGTGAAATTGTGCTTCGTGCAACATAATTCTGGGTGCCATTTACAAACCATGAGTGCTAATGACTCCATTCCTTTTTGTGGTTGTAGGGGCTGTTGGTTGGAGTACATTAAAACAAACCTGATCTCTCTAGGACATTCAGAAGCCAAGTTATAAGCCCACAAATGTGTAACTGGACTACTTCTTTAAATTGACACCAGATCCGGTGACCTTTGGGACATGGGTTGACCCCCCAAGGAAAGGGCTATCATCATGAAACGTTCAGATCACTTACAACTCAATAGATTCTACCTTCCTGTAACGTTTCAGCCTGATTGGACCTTGTTTTCACACAAATGAACCCAGAATGATGTGAAATTGTGCTTCGTGCAACATAATTCTGGGTGCCATTTAAAAACCATAAGTGCTAATGACTCCATTCCTTTTTGTGGTTGTAGGGGCTGTTGATTGGAGTACCCTAAAACAAACATGATCTCTCTAGGACATTCAGAAGCCAAGTTATAAGCCCACAAATGTGTAACTGGATTACTTCTTTAAAGTGACACCAGATCCGGTGACCTTTGGGACATGGTTTGACCCCCTTAGGAAAGTGCTATCATCATGAAACGTTCAGATCACTTACAACTCAGTAGATTCTACCTTCCTGTAACGTTTCAGCCTGATTGGACCTTGTTTTCACACAAATGGACCCAGAATGATGTGAAATTGTGCTTCGTGCATCATAATTCTGGGTGCCATTTAAATCCATAAGTGCTAATGTCTCCATTCCTTTTTGTGGTTGTAGGGGATGTTGATTGGAGTACACCAAAACAAACCTGATCGCTCTAGGACATTCAGAAGCCAAGTTATAAGCCCACAAATGTGTAACTGGACTACTTCTTTAAATTGACACCAGATCCGGTGAGCTTTGGGACATGGTTTGACCCCCTTAGGAAAGTGCTATCATCATGAAACGTTCAGATCACTTACAACTCAATTGATTCTACCTTCCTGTAACGTTTCAGCCTGATTGGACCTTGTTTTCACACAAATGGACCCAGAATGATGTGAAATTGTGTTCGTGCAACATAATTCTGGGTGCCATTTACAAACCATAAGTGCTAATGACTCCATTCCTTTTTGTGGTTGTAGGGGCTGTTGATTGGAGTACACTAAAACAAACCTGATCTCTCTAGGACATTAAGAAGCCAAGTTATAAGCCCACAAATGTGTAACTGGATTACTTCTTTAAATTGACACCAGATCCGGTGACCTTTGGGACATGGTTTTACCCCCTATAGGAATGTGCGATCATCTTGAAACGTTCAGATCACCTACAACTCAATAGATTCTACCTTCTTGTAGCGTTTCAGCCTGATTGGACCTTGTTTTCACACAAATGGACCCAGAATGATGTGAAATTGTGCTTCGTGCAACATAATTCTGGGTGCCATTTACAAACTATAAGTGCTAATGACTCCATTCCTTTTTGTGGTTGTAGGGGCTGTTGATTGGAGTACACTAAAACAAACCTGATCCCTCTAGGACATTCAGAAGCCAAGTTATAAGCCCACAAATGTGTAACTGGACTACTTCTTTAAATTGACACCAGATCCGGTGACCTTTGGGACATGGTTTGACCCCCTTAGGAAAGTGCTATCATCATGAAACGTTCAGATCATTTACAACTCAGTAGATTCTACCTTCCTGTAACGTTTCAGCCTGATTGGGCCTTGTTTTCACACAAATGAACCCAGAATGATGTGAAATTGTGCGTCGTGCAACATAATTCTGGGTGACATTTACAAACCATAAGTGCTAATGACTCCATTCCTTTTTGTTGTTGTAGGGGCTGTTGATTGGAGTACATTAAAACAAACCTGATCTCTCTAGGACATTCAGAAGCCAAGTTATAAGGCCACAAATGTGTAACTGGACTACTTCTTTAAATTGACACCAGATCCGGTGACTTTTGGGACATGGTTTGACCCCCTCAGGAAAGTGCTATCATCATGAAACGTTCAGATCACTTACAACTCAATAGATTCTACCTTCCTGTAACGTTTCAGCCTGATTGGACCTTGTTTTCACACAAATGAACCCAGAATGATGTGAAATTGTGCTTCGTGCAACATAATTCTGCATTGCCATTTAAAAACCATAAGTGCTAATGACTCCATTCCTTTTTGTGGTTGTAGGGGCTGTTGATTGGAGTACCCTAAAACAAACCTGACCTCTCTGGGACATTCAGAAGCCAAGTTATAAATGTGTAACTGGACTACTTCTTTAAAGTGACACCAGATCCGGTGACCTTTGGGACATGGGTTGACCCCCCAAGGAAAGGGCTATCATCATGAAACGTTCAGATCACTTACAACTCAATAGATTCTACCTTCCTGTAACGTTTCAGCCTGATTGGACCTTGTTTTCACACAAATGAACCCAGAATGATGTGAAATTGTGCTTAGTGCAGCATAATTCTGGGTGCCATTTAAAAACCACAAGTGCTAATGACTCCATTCCTTTTTGAGGTTGTAGGGGATGTTGATTGGAGTACACTAAAACAAACATGATCTCTCTAGGACATTCAGAAGCCAAGTTATAAGCCCACCAATGTGTAACTGGACTACTTCTTTAAATTGACACCAGATCCGGTGACCTTTGGGACATGGTTTGAACCCCTTAGGAAAGTGCTATCATCATGAAACGTTCAGATCACTTACAACTCAATAGATTCTACCTTCTTGTAGCGTTTCAGCCTGATTGGACCTTGTTTTCACACAAATGGACCCAGAATGATGTGAAATTGTGCTTCGTGCAACATAATTCTGGGTGCCATTTACAAACTATAAGTGCTAATGACTCCATTCCTTTTTGTGGTTGTATCGGCTGTTGATTGGAGTACACTAAAACAAACCTGATCTCTCTAGGACATTCAGAAGCCAAGTTATAAGCCCACAAATGTGTAACTGGACTACTTCTTTAAATTGACACCAGATCCGGTGACCTTTGGGACATGGTTTGACCCCCTTAGGAAAGTGCTATCATCATGAAACGTTCAGATCACTTACAACTCAGTAGATTCTACCTTCCTGTAACGTTTCAGCCTGATTGGGCCTTGTTTTCACACAAATGAACCCAGAATGATGTGAAATTGTGCTTCGTGCAACATAATTCTGGGTGCCATTTACAAACCATAAGTGCTAATGACTCCATTCCTTTTTGTTGTTGTAGGGGCTGTTGATTGGAGTACATTAAAACAAACCTGATCTCTCTAGGACATTCAGAAGCCAAGTTATAAGGCCACAAATGTGTAACTGGACTACTTCTTTAAATTGACACCAGATCCGGTGACTTTTGGGACATGGTTTGACCCCCTCAGGAAAGTGCTATCATCATGAAACGTTCAGATCACTTACAACTCAATAGATTCTACCTTCCTGTAACGTTTCAGCCTGATTGGACCTTGTTTTCACACAAATGAACCCAGAATGATGTGAAATTGTGCTTCGTGCAACATAATTCTGCATTGCCATTTAAAAACCATAAGTGCTAATGACTCCATTCCTTTTTGTGGTTGTAGGGGCTGTTGATTGGAGTACCCTAAAACAAACCTGATCTCTCTGGGACATTCAGAAGCCAAGTTATAAATGTGTAACTGGACTACTTCTTTAAAGTGACACCAGATCCGGTGACCTTTGGGACATGGTTTGACCCCCTTAGGAAAGTGCTATCATCATGAAACGTTCAGATCACTTACAACTCAATAGATTCTACCTTCCTGTAACGTTTCAGCCTGATTGGACCTTGTTTTCACACAAATGAACCCAGAATGATGTGAAATTGTGCTTTGTGCAACATAATTCTGGGTGCCATTTACAAACCATAAGTGCTAATGACTCCATTCCTTTTTGTGGTTGTAAGGGCTTTTGATTGGAGTACACTAAAACAAACCTAACCTCTCTAGGACATTCAAAAGCCAAGTTATAAGCCCACAAAGGTGTAACTGGACTACATCTTTAAAGTGACACCAGGCCCGGTGACCTTTGGGACATGGTTTTACCCCCTATAGGAATGTGCGATCATCTTGAAACGTTCAGATCACTTACAACTCAATAGATTCTACCTTCTTGTAGCGTTTCAGCCTGATTGGACCTTGTTTTCACACAAATGGACCCAGAATGATGTGAAATTGTGCTTCGTGCAACATAATTCTGGGTGCCATTTACAAACCATAAGTGCTAATGACTCCATTCCTTTTTGTGGTTGTAGGGGCTGTTGATTGGAGTACACTAAAGCAAACCTGATCTCTCTAGGACATTCAGAAGCCAAGTTATAAGCCCACCAATGTGTAACTGGACTACTTCTTTAAATTGACACCAGATCCGGTGACCTTTGGGACATGGTTTGAACCCCTTAGGAAAGTGCTATCATCATGAAACGTTCAGATCACTTACAACTCAATAGATTCTACCTTCCTGTAACGTTTCAGCCTGATTGGTCCTTGTTTTCACACAAATGAACCCAGAATGATGTGAAATTGTGCTTCGTGCAACATAATTCTAGGTGCCATTTAAAAACCATAAGTGCTAATGTCTCCATTCCTTTTTGTGGTTGTAGAGGATGTTGATTGGAGTACACTAAAACAAACCTGACCTCTCTAGGACATTCAGAAGCCAAGTTATAAGCCCACAAATGTGTAACTGGACTACTTCTTTAAAGTGACACCAGATCCGGTGACCTTTGGGACATGGTTTGACCCCCTTAGGAAAGTGCTATCATCATGAAACGTTCAGATCACTTACAACTCAATAGATTCTACCTTCCTGTAACGTTTCAGCCTGATTGGACCTTGTTTTCACACAAATGAACCCAGAATGATGTGAAATTGTGCTTCGTGCAACATAATTCTGGGTGCCATTTACAAACCATAAGTGCTAATGACTCCATTCCATTTTGAGCTTGTAGGGGCTGTTGATTAGAGTACACTAAAACAAACCTGATCTCTCTAGGATATTCAGAAGCCAAGTTATAAGCCCTCAAAGGTGTAACTGGACTACTTCTTTAAAGTGACACCAGGCCCGGTGACCTTTGGGACATGGTTTGACCCCCTATAGGAATGTGCGATCATCATGAAATGTTCAGATCACTTACAACTCAATAGATTCTACCTTCTTGTAACGTTTCAGCCTTATTGGACCTTGTTTTCACCTAAATGAACCCAGAATGATGTGAAATTGTGCTTCGTGCAACATAATTCTGGGTGCCATTTACAAACCATGAGTGCTAATGACTCCATTCCTTTTTGTGGTTGTAGGGGCTGTTGGATGGAGTACATTAAAACAAACCTGATCTCTCTAGGACATTCAGAAGCCAAGTTATAAGCCCACAAATGTGTAACTGGACTACTTCTTTAAATTGACACCAGATCCGGTGACCTTTGGGACATGGGTTGACCCCCCAAGGAAAGGGCTATCATCATGAAACGTTCAGATCACTTACAACTCAATAGATTCTACCTTCCTGTAACGTTTCAGCCTGATTGGACCTTGTTTTCACACAAATGAACCCAGAATGATGTGAAATTGTGCTTCGTGCAACATAATTCTGGGTGCCATTTAAAAACCATAAGTGCTAATGACTCCATTCCTTTTTGTGGTTGTAGGGGCTGTTGATTGGAGTACCCTAAAACAAACATGATCTCTCTAGGACATTCAGAAGCCAAGTTATAAGCCCACAAATGTGTAACTGGACTACTTCTTTAAAGTGACACCAGATCCGGTGACCTTTGGGACATGGTTTGACCCCCTTAGGAAAGTGCTATCATCATGAAACGTTCAGATCACTTACAACTCAGTAGATTCTACCTTCCTGTAACGTTTCAGCCTGATTGGACCTTGTTTTCACACAAATGGACCCAGAATGATGTGAAATTGTGCTTCGTGCATCATAATTCTGGGTGCCATTTAAATCCATAAGTGCTAATGTCTCCATTCCTTTTTGTGGTTGTAGGGGATGTTGATTGGAGTACACCAAAACAAACCTGATCGCTCTAGGACATTCAGAAGCCAAGTTATAAGCCCACAAATGTGTAACTGGACTACTTCTTTAAATTGACACCAGATCCGGTGACCTTTGGGACATGGTTTGACCCCCTTAGGAAAGTGCTATCATCATGAAACGTTCAGATCACTTACAACTCAATTGATTCTACCTTCCTGTAACGTTTCAGCCTGATTGGACCTTGTTTTCACACAAATGGACCCAGAATGATGTGAAATTGTGTTCGTGCAACATAATTCTGGGTGCCATTTACAAACCATAAGTGCTAATGACTCCATTCCTTTTTGTGGTTGTAGGGGCTGTTGATTGGAGTACACTAAAACAAACCTGATCTCTCTAGGACATTAAGAAGCCAAGTTATAAGCCCACAAATGTGTAACTGGATTACTTCTTTAAATTGACACCAGATCCGGTGACCTTTGGGACATGGTTTTACCCCCTATAGGAATGTGCGATCATCTTGAAACGTTCAGATCACCTACAACTCAATAGATTCTACCTTCTTGTAGCGTTTCAGCCTGATTGGACCTTGTTTTCACACAAATGGACCCAGAATGATGTGAAATTGTGCTTCGTGCAACATAATTCTGGGTGCCATTTACAAACTATAAGTGCTAATGACTCCATTCCTTTTTGTGGTTGTAGGGGCTGTTGATTGGAGTACACTAAAACAAACCTGATCTCTCTAGGACATTCAGAAGCCAAGTTATAAGCCCACAAATGTGTAACTGGACTACTTCTTTAAATTGACACCAGATCCGGTGACCTTTGGGACATGGTTTGACCCCCTTAGGAAAGTGCTATCATCATGAAACGTTCAGATCACTTACAACTCAGTAGATTCTACCTTCCTGTAACGTTTCAGCCTGATTGGGCCTTGTTTTCACACAAATGAACCCAGAATGATGTGAAATTGTGCGTCGTGCAACATAATTCTGGGTGCCATTTACAAACCATAAGTGCTAATGACTCCATTCCTTTTTGTTGTTGTAGGGGCTGTTGATTGGAGTACCCTAAAACAAACCTGACCTCTCTAGGACATTCAGAAGCCAAGTTATAAGGCCACAAATGTGTAACTGGACTACTTCTTTAAATTGACACCAGATCCGGTGACTTTTGGGACATGGTTTGACCCCCTCAGGAAAGTGCTATCATCATGAAACGTTCAGATCACTTACAACTCAATAGATTCTACCTTCCTGTAACGTTTCAGCCTGATTGGACCTTGTTTTCACACAAATGAACCCAGAATGATGTGAAATTGTGCTTCGTGCAACATAATTCTGCATTGCCATTTAAAAACCATAAGTGCTAATGACTCCATTCCTTTTTGTGGTTGTAGGGGCTGTTGATTGGAGTACCCTAAAACAAATCTGACCTCTCTGGGACATTCAGAAGCCAAGTTATAAATGTGTAACTGGACTACTTCTTTAAAGTGACACCAGATCCGGTGACCTTTGGGACATGGGTTGACCCCCCAAGGAAAGGGCTATCATCATGAAACGTTCAGATCACTTACAACTCAATAGATTCTACCTTCCTGTAACGTTTCAGCCTGATTGGACCTTGTTTTCACACAAATGAACCCAGAATGATGTGAAATTGTGCTTAGTGCAGCATAATTCTGGGTGCCATTTAAAAACCACAAGTGCTAATGACTCCATTCCTTTTTGAGGTTGTAGGGGATGTTGATTGGAGTACACTAAAACAAACATGATCTCTCTAGGACATTCAGAAGCCAAGTTATAAGCCCACCAATGTGTAACTGGACTACTTCTTTAAATTGACACCAGATCCGGTGACCTTTGGGACATGGTTTGAACCCCTTAGGAAAGTGCTATCATCATGAAACGTTCAGATCACTTACAACTCAATAGATTCTACCTTCCTGTAATGTTTCAGCCTGATTGGACCTTGTTTTCACACAAATGAACCCAGAATGATGTGAAATTGTGCATTGTGCAACATAATTCTGGGTGCCATTTACAAACCATAAGTGCTAATGACTCCATTCCTTTTTGTGGTTGTAGGGGCTGTTGATTGGAGTACACTAAAACAAACCTAACCTCTCTAGGACATTCAGAAGCCAAGTTATAAGCCCACAAAGGTGTAACTGGACTACTTGTTTAAAGTGACACCAGGCCCGGTGACCTTTGGGACATGGTTTTACCCCCTATAGGAATGTGCAATCATCTTGAAACGTTCAGATCACTTACAACTCAATAGATTCTACCTTCTTGTAGCGTTTCAGCCTGATTGGACCTTGTTTTCACACAAATGGACCCAGAATGATGTGAAATTGTGCTTCGTGCAACATAATTCTGGGTGCCATTTACAAACCATAAGTGCTAATGACTCCATTCCTTTTTGTGGTTGTAGGGGCTGTTGGTTGGAGTACATTAAAACAAACCTGATCTCTCTAGGACATTCAGAAGCCAAGTTATAAGCCCACAAATGTGTAACTGGACTACTTCTTTAAATTGACACCAGATCCGGTGACCTTTGGGACATGGTTTGACCCCCTAAGGAAAGGGCTATCATCATGAAACGTTCAGATCACTTACAACTCAATAGATTCTACCTTCCTGTAATGTTTCAGCCTGATTGGACCTTGTTTTCACACAAATGAACCCAGAATGATGTGAAATTGTGCTTAGTGCAGCATAATTCTGGGTGCCATTTAAAAACCATAAGTGCTAATGACTCCATTCCTTTTTGAGGTTGTAGGGGATGTTGATTGGAGTACACTAAAACAAACCTGATCTCTCTAGGACATTCAGAAGCCAAGTTATAAGCCCACCAATGTGTAACTGGACTACTTCTTTAAATTGACACCTGATCCGGTGACCTTTGGGACATGGTTTGAACCCCTTAGGAAAGTGCTATCATCATGAAACGTTCAGATCACTTACAACTCAATAGATTCTACCTTCCTGTAATGTTTCAGCCTGATTGGACCTTGTTTTCACACAAATGAACCCAGAATGATGTGAAATTGTGCATTGTGCAACATAATTCTGGGTGCCATTTACAAACCATAAGTGCTAATGACTCCATTCCTTTTTGTGGTTGTAGGGGCTGTTGATTGGAGTACACTAAAACAAACCTAACCTCTCTAGGACATTCAGAAGCCAAGTTATAAGCCCACAAAGGTGTAACTGGACTACTTGTTTAAAGTGACACCAGGCCCGGTGACCTTTGGGACATGGTTTTACCCCCTATAGGAATGTGCGATCATCTTGAAACGTTCAGATCACTTACAACTCAATAGATTCTACCTTCTTGTAGCGTTTCAGCCTGATTGGACCTTGTTTTCACACAAATGGACCCAGAATGATGTGAAATTGTGCTTCGTGCAACATAATTCTGGGTGCCATTTACAAACCATAAGTGCTAATGACTCCATTCCTTTTTGTGGTTGTAGGGGCTGTTGATTGGAGTACATTAAAACAAACCTGATCTCTCTAGGACATTCAGAAGCCAAGTTATAAGCCCACAAAGGTGTAACTGGACTACTTCTTTAAAGTGACACCAGGTCCGGTGACCTTTGGGACATGGTTTCACCCCCTTAGGAAAGTGCTATCATCATGAAACGTTCAGATCACTTACAACTCAAAAGATTCTACCTTCTTGTAGCGTTTCAGCCTGATTGGACCTTGTTTTCACACAAATGAACCCAGAATGATGTGAAATTGTGCTTCGTGCAACATAATTCTGGGTGCCATTTACAAACCATAAGTGCTAATGACTCCATTCCTTTTTGTGGTTGTAGGGGCTGTTGATTGGAGTACATTAAAACAAACCTGATCTCTCTAGGACATTCAGAAGCCAAGTTATAAGCCCACAAATGTGTAACTGGACTGCTTTTTTAAATTGACACCAGATCCGGTGACCTTTGGGACATGGTTTGACCCCCTTAGGAAAGTGATATCATGATGAACCGTTCAGATCACTTACAACTCAATAGATTCTACCTTCCTGTAACGTTTCAGCCTGATTGGACCTTGTTTTCACACAAATGAACCCAGAATGATGTGAAATTGTGCTTCGTGCAATATAATTCTGGGTGCCATTAAAAAACCATAAGTGCTAATGACTCCATTCCTTTTTGTGGTTGTAGGGGCTGTTGATTGGAGTATACTAAAACAAACCTGATCTCTCTAGGACATTCAGAAGCCAAGTTATAAGCCCACAAATGTGTAACTGGACTACTTCTTTTAAGAGACACCAGGCCCGGTGACCTTTGGGACATGGTTTTACCCCCTATAGGAATGTGCGATCATCTTGAAACGTTCAGATCACTTACAACTCAATAGATTCTACCTTCCTGTAACGTTTCAGCCTGATTGGACCTTGTTTTCACACAAATGAACCCAGAATGATGTGAAATTGTGCTTCGTGCAACATAATTCTGGGTGCCATTAAAAAACCATAAGTGCTAATGACTCCATTCCTTTTTGTGGTTGTAGGGGCTGTTGATTGGAGTATAATAAAACAAACCTTCTTCTCTCTAGGACATTCAGAAGCCAAGTTATAAGCCCACAAAGGTGTAACTGTACTACTTCTTTAAATTGACACCAGATCCTATGACCTTTGGGACATGGTTTGACCCCCTTAGGAAAGTGCTATCATCATGAAACGTTCAGATCACTTACAACTCAATAGATTCTACCTTCCTGTAACATTTCAGCCTGATTGGACCTTGTTTTCACACAAATGAACCCAGAATGATGTGAAATTGTGCTTCGTGCAACATAATTCTGGGTGCCATTTAAAAACCATAAGTGCTAATAACTCCATTCCTGTTTGAGGTTGTAGGGGCTGTTGTTTGGAGTACACTAAAACAAACCTGATCTCTCTAGGACATTTAGAAGCCAAGTTATAAGCCCACAAATGTGTAACTGGACTACTTCTTTAAATTGACACCAGATCCGGTGACCTTTGGGACATGGTTTGACCCCCTTAGGAAAGTGCTATCATCATGAAACGTTCAGATCCCTTACAACTCAATAGATTCTACCTTCCTGCAACGTTTCACCCTGATTGGACCTTGTTTTCACACAAATGAACCCAGAATGATGTGAAATTGTGCTTCGTGCAACATAATTCTGGGTGCCATTTACAAACCATAAGTGCTAATGACTCCATTCCTTTTTGTGGTTGTAGGGGCTGTTGATTGGAGAACACTAAAAAAAACCTAACCTCTCTAGGACATTCAGAAGCCAAGTTATAAGCCCACAAAGGTGTAACGGGACTACTTCTTTAAAGTGACACCAGGCCCGGTGACCTTTGGGACATGGTTTTACCCCTATAGGAATGTGCGATCATCTTGAAACGTTCAGATCACTTACAACTCAATTGATTCTACCTTCTTGTAGCGTTTCAGCCTGATTGGACCTTGTTTTCACACAAATGGACCCAGAATGATGTGAAATTGTGCTTCGTGCAACATAATTCTGGGTGCCATTTACAAACCTTAAGTGCTAATGACTCCATTCCTTTTTGTGGTTGTAGGGGCTGTTGATTGGAGTACACTAAAACAAACCTGATCTCTCTAGGACATTAAGAAGCCAAGTTATAAGCCCACAAATGTGTAACTGGATTACTTCTTTAAATTGACACCAGATCCGGTGACCTTTGGAAAATGGTTTGACCCCCTTAGGAATGTGCGATCATCATGAAACGTTCAGATTACTTACAACTCAATAGATTCTACCTTCCTGTAACGTTTCAGCCTGAATGGACCTTGTTTTCACACAAATGGACCCAGAATGATGTGAAATTGTGCTTTGTGCAACATAATTCTGGGTGCCATTTACAAACCATAAGTGCTAATGACTCCATTCCTTTTTGTGGTTGTAGGGGCTGTTGATTGGAGTACACTAAAACAAACCTGATCTCTCTAGGACATTCAGAAGCCAAGTTATAAGCCCACAAATGTGTAACTGGACTACTTCTTTAAATTGACACCAGATCCGGTGACCTTAGGGACATGGTTTGACCCCCTTAGGAAAGTGCTATCATCATGAAACGTTCAGATCACTTACAACTCAATAGATTCTACCTTCCTGTAACGTTTCAGCCTGATTGGACCTTGTTTTCACACAAATGAACCCAGAATGATGTGAAATTGTGCTTCGTGCAACATAATTCTGGGTGCCATTTACAAACCATAAGTGCTAATGACTCCATTCCTTTTTGTGGTTGTAGGGGCTGTTGATTGGAGTACAGTAAAACAAACCTAACCTCTCTAGGACATTCAGAAGCCAAGTTATAAGCCCACAAATGTGTAACTGGACTACTTCTTTAAAGAGACACCAGGCCCGGTGACCTTTGGGACACCGTTTTACCCCCTATAGGAATGTGCGATCATCTTGAAACGTTCAGATCACTTACAACTCAATAGATTCTACCTTCTTGTAATGTTTCAGCCTGATTGGACCTTGTTTTCACACAAATGGACCCAGAATGATGTGGAATTGTGCTTCGTGCAACATAATTCTGGGTGCCATTTACAAACCCTAAGTGCTAATGACTCCATTCCTTTTTGTGGTTGTAGGGGCTGTTGGTTGGAGTACATTAAAACAAACCTGATCTCTCTAGGACATTCAGAAGCCAAGTTATAAGCCCACAAATGTGTAACTGGACTACTTCTTTAAATTGACACCAGATCCGGTGACCTTTGGGACATGGTTTGACCCCCTTAGGAAAGCGCTATCATCATGAAACGTTCAGATCACTTACAACTCAATAGATTCTACCTTCTTGTAGCGTTTCAGCCTGAATTGACCTTGTTTTAACACAAATGAACCCAGAATGATGTGAAATTGTGCTTTGTGCAACGTAATTCTGGGTGCCATTTACAAACCATAAGTGCTAATGACTCCATTCCTTTTTGTGGTTGTAGGGGCTGTTAATTGGAGTACATTAAAACAAACCTGATCTCTCTAGGACATTCAGAAGCCAAGTTATAAGCCCACAAATATGTAACTGGACTACTTCTTTGAATTGACACCAGATCCGGTGACCTTTGGGACATGGTTTGACCCCCTTAGGTGCTATCATCATGAAACGTTCAGATCACTTACAACTCAATAGATTCTACCTTCCTGTAACGTTTCAGCCTGATTGGACCTTGTTTTCACACAAATGAACCCAGAATGATGTGAAATTGTGCTTCGTGCAACATAATTCTGGGTGCCATTTAAAAACCATAAGTGCTAATGACTCCATTACTTTTTGTGGTTGTAGGGGCTGTTGATTGGAGTATACTAAAACAAACCTGATCTCTCAGGGACATTCAGAAGCCAAGTTATAAGCCCACAAATGTGTAACTGGACTACTTCTTTAAAGAGACACCAGGCCCGGTGACCTTTGGGACATGGTTTTACCCCCTATAGGAATGTGCGATCATCTTGAAACGTTCAGATCACTTACAACTCAGTAGATTCTACCTTCCTGTAACGTTTCAGCCTGTTTGGACCTTGTTTTCACACAAATGAACCCAGAATGATGTGAAATTGTGCTTCGTGCAACATAATTCTGGGTGCCATTTACAAACCATAAGTGCTAATGACTCCATTCCTTTTTGAGGTTGTAGGGGCTGTTGATTGGAGTACAATAAAACAAACCTGATCTCCCTAGGACATTCAGAAGCCAAGTTATATGCCCTCAAAGGTGTAACTGGACTACTTCTTTAAATTGACACCAGGCCCGGTGACCTTTGGGACATGGTTTGACCCCCTATTGGAATGTGCGATCATCATGAAACGTTCAGATCACTTACAACTCAATAGATTCTACCTTCTTGTAACGTTTCAGCCTGATTGGACCTTGTTTTCACACAAATGGACCCAGAATGATGTGAAATTGTGCTTCGTGCAACATAATTCTGGGTGCCATTTAAAAACCATAAGTGCTAATGACTCCATTCCTTTTTGAGGTTGCAGGGGCTGTTGATTGGAGTACACTAAAACAAACCTGATCTCTCTAGGACATTCAGAAGCCAAGTTATAAGCCCTCAAAGGTGTAACTGGACTACTTCTTTAAAGTGACACCAGGCCCGGTGACCTTTGGGACATGGTTTGACCCCCTATAGGAATGTGCGATAATCACGAAACGTTCAGATCACTTACAACTCAATAGATTCTACCTTCTTGTAACGTTTCAGCCTGATTGGACCTTGTTTTCACACAAATGGACCCAGAATGATGTGAAATTGTGCTTCGTGCAACATAATTCTGGGTGCCATTTACAAACCATAAGTGCTAATGACTCCATTCCTTTTTGTGGTTGTAGGGGCTGTTGATTGGAGTACACTAAAACAAACCTAACCTCTCTAGGACATTCAGAAGCCAAGTTATAAGCCCACAAATGTGTAACTGGACTACTTCTTTAAAGAGACACCAGGCCCGGTGACCTTTGGTACATGGTTTGACCCCCTTAGGAAAGTGCTATCATCATGAAACGTTCAGATCACTTACAACTCAGTAGATTCTACCTTCCTGTAACGTTTCAGCCTGATTGGACCTTGTTTTCACAAAAATGGACCCAGAATGATGTGAAATTGTGCTTCGTGCAACATAATTCTGGGTGCCATTTACAAACCTTAAGTGCTAATGACTCCATTCCTTTTTGTGGTTGTAGGGGCTGTTGATTGGAGTACACTAAAACAAACCTGATCTCTCTAGGACATTCAGAAGCCAAGTTATAAGCCCACAAATGTGTAACTGGACTACTTCTTTAAATTGACACCAGATCCGGTGACCTTTGGGACATGGTTTGACCCCCTTAGGAAAGTGCTATCATCATGAAACGTTCAGATCACTTACAACTCAGTAGATTCTACCTTCCTGTAACGTTTCAGCCTGTTTGGACCTTGTTTTCACACAAATGAACCCAGAGTGATGTGAAATTGTGCTTCGTGCAACATAATTCTGGGTGCCATTTACAAACCATAAGTGCTAATGACTCCATTCCTTTTTGAGGTTGTAGGGGCTGTTGATTGGAGTACACTAAAACAAACCTGATCTCCCTAGGACATTCAGAAGCCAAGTTATATGCCCTCAAATGTGTAACTGGACTACTTCTTTAAATTGACACCAGGCCCGGTGACCTTTGGGACATGGTTTGACCCCCTATTGGAATGTGCGATCATCATGAAACGTTCAGATCACTTACAACTCAATAGATTCTACCTTCTTGTAACGTTTCAGCCTGATTGGACCTTGTTTTCACACAAATGGACCCAGAATGATGGGAAATTGTGCTTCGTGCAACATAATTCTGGGTGCCATTTACAAACCATGAGTGCTAATGACTCCATTCCTTTTTGTGGTTGTAGGGGCTGTTGGATGGAGTACATTAAAACAAACCTGATCTCTCTAGGACATTCAGAAGCCAAGTTATAAGCCCACAAATGTGTAACTGGACTACTTCTTTAAATTGACACCAGATCCGGTGACCTTTGGGACATGGTTTGACCCCCTTAGGAAAGTGCTATCATCATGAAACGTTCAGATCACTTACAACTCAATAGATTCTACCTTCCTGTAACGTTTCAGCCTGATTGGACCTTGTTTTCACACAAATGAACCCAGAATGATGTGAAATTGTGCTTAGTGCAGCATAATTCTGGGTGCCATTTAAAAACCATAAGTGCTAATGACTCCATTCCTTTTTGAGGTTGTAGGGGATGTTGATTGGAGTACACTAAAACAAACCTGATCTCTCTAGGATATTCAGAAGCCAAGTTATAAGCCCACAAAGGTGTAACTGGACTACTTCTTTAAATTGACACCAGATCAGGTGACCTTTGGGACATGGTTTGACCCCCTTAGGAAAGTGCTATCATCATGAAACGTTCAGATCACTTACAACTCAATAGATTCTACCTTCTTGTAGCGTTTCAGCCTGATTGGACCTTGTTTTCACACAAATGAACACAGAATGATGTGAAATTGTGCTTCGTGCAACACAATTCCTTTTGGGCTACTTTTACAACATTCAAAAGTAGCCCAAAATGAATGCTTCATTAATTGAAGAATTCAGTTTGGGTTACTTTAGAAGAAAACCCAAATTTGAGACCTCCATTTTGGGGTACTTTTGAAGAAGCCCCAAAATGGAGGCCTCCATTTCCTCCATTTTGGGTTACTTTAGAAGAAGACCCAAATTGGAGGCCTCCATTTTGGGTTACTTTTGAAGAAGCCCCAAAATGGAGGCCCCCATTTCCTCCATTTTGGGTTACTTTAGAAGAAGACCCAAATTGGAGGCCTCCATTTTGGGTTACTTTTGAAGAAGCCCCAAAATGGAGGCCTCCATTTCCTCCATTTTGGGTTACTTTAGAAGAAGACCCAAATTGGAGGCCTCCATTTTGGGTTACTTTTGAAGAAGCCCCAAAATGAAGGCCTCCACTTCCTCCATTTTGGGTTACTTTAGAAGAAGACCCAAATTGGAGGCCTCCATTTTGGGTTACTTTTGAAGAAGCACCAAAATGGAGGCCTACATTTCGGGCTTCTTTTGCATGTAGTTGAAAGTAACCCAAATTGAAGGCTTCCTTAATTGAAAAATTCAGTTTGGGTTACTTTAGAAGAAGACCCAAAATGGAGGCCTCCATCTTGGGTTACTTTTGAAGAAGCCCCAAAATGGAGGCCTCCATTTCCTCCATTTTGGGTTACTTTAGAAGAAGACCCAAATTGGAGGCCTCCATTTTGGGTTACTTTTGAAGAAGCACCAAAATTGAGTCTCCATTTCAGGTCTGGTGACCTTTGTGACTTCATTTGACCCTGTTAGGGTAACGTTCAGATCACTTACAACTCCATAGACTATACGTTCATGTGATGTTTCAGCCTTATTGGACCTTGTTTTCGCACAAATGGACCCAGAAATATGTGAAATTGTGCTTTGTGCAACATAATTCTGGGTGCCATTTAAAGACCATAAGTGCTTATTACTCCATTCCTTTTTGTGGTAGTAGGGGCTGTTAATTGGAGCATTTTAAAACCAACATGACCTCTCTAGGATATTCAGAAGCCAAGTTATAAGCCCACAAAGGTGTGTTACGAACCACACCTTTAAAGAAGAAGTGATCCAATGACCTTTGTGACAACATTTGACCCCCTAAGGAATGTGCTATCATCATGAAACACATGATTCATTTACAACTCAATAGATTGTACCTTCCTGTGATGTTTCAGCCTGATTGAAGCTTTTTTCAGAGAACTGGACCCATAATAATATGAACTTGTGCTTGGTGCAACATAGGTCTGGGTGCCATTTAAAAACTGTACATCCTATCCACTCCATTCATTCTGTTCTAGATACAGACCATTCATTGGAGTATTTTAAAACCAGCCTGACCTCTCTAGGATATTCAGAAGCCAAGTTATAAGCCCACAAAGGTGTAACCAGACACCTGACTATATCTGCTTGGACAAGCGTCCCGTAAGGGCGCTCGAAAAGGTCCGACGGCATCGATTTCGACGTGCGTCGATGAGATGGTAGCCGGGATGCACCACCCCAAATTTCGTGCGGCTACGCCAAACCGAATTCAAACGGCGGCCCAAAAGTGTGAAAATTTATTTCAGGCTTCATTTGCGGCCTTCTGCCACTTGAGCCCCTTTTTGGCCGCCGTTTGGCCCACGTTGGTCCGAGGCGCACAAATTTTTTTTGGTGCATCCCAGCACTGGTCCGAACCACAGATTTCGAAATCGTGCCGGTCGCATCGTGTTAAGCGTCCGTTTGGGGCCTGAGGGCGGTTTTCCCTCCATTTTGCCATGTGCTCGGCAAATTGGCATTTCTCAACCGATTTTCACCAAACAAACATCGATTTGGCATGCCGCCGTCACCCCGATCTAGCCCAGGCAGTTTGGTAGCCGTAGCTCGTTGTTCCGGTGCTGTTCTGGGTCAGAGGTCAGAGAAAATGATGGATTTGGGCTGTTTTGGGGCTGAAAAACAGGGTTCTCCTCAACCTAGAGACTTGAAACTGAGAATGTTTCTTTAAATAGCTGACAGCTACAACATATGCAGTTTTCAAGTTGCTGGCTTATTCAGAAGGGTCAAGGTTCACAGCCTCTTGGTACAAGCAGAGAAAATGATGGATTTGGGCTGTTTTGGAGCTGAAAAACAGGGTTCTGCTCAACCTAGAGAGTTGACACTTGCACATTTCCTTTAGATAGCTGACAGCTACCACATACGTCGAGCTCGTGCCGGTCGCAACGTGCTAAGCGTCCGTTTGGGGACTGAGGGCAGTTTTCCCTCCATTTTGCCATGTGCTCGGCAAAGTGGCGTTTCTCAACCGATTTTCACCAAACAAACGTCGATTTGGCATGCCGCCCTCACCCCGAGCTAGCCCAGGCAGTTTGGTAGCCGTAGCTCTTTGTTTCGGTTCTTTTCCGAACCCCAGGTCGCCAGAGGTCACGCTCTTTTTGGCCACAGCTCCTCAAGGGAATGCCCGATCCGTCCCGTTTTTGGAGAGGTGGTCCCCGTGGTGCCAAGCAATCATAATCCGCTGTCAAAATTGAAAAAAAAAAAAAAAGTTGTGTCTGAGTTTGGCCAAAAAATGCCCTCTTAGACCCATCGCCTCAAAGAGGACTTGTGTTTTTCTGGTAGAAAGTGGAAAGAAGAAGTTCTGCTGGTGCCAGCGATGCCATCTTCGGATATGTTGTTCGGGGGCCAAGCACGAGTCCATCCGAGGTGGTTTGGTGGCAAAATATTTTGTTGTTCCGGAGATATAGCCCCCCAAAGTGCGTGATTTTTGCAAGTTTACAATGGCGCAATTCTAGCGCCGTGAGGGCTATCGAAAAGATGAGTAGATTTTTGCGCTCGTACCGGACTTCCGAACCAGAGAGTGTAAACAATTTTCGACTGTGCCCCTAGTGGCCGAACTTGGTCAGTGAGCAACGTAGCGTGACGTAACTAAAATATTATGATTCGGCATGTCGTTCTTTACAATATATGTGAATTTCATGTCCCTACGTGGAATTTAACTATTTTTAATGAATTAAAAGAGACCGGCAAAACCCTAGGCCCGAAACCACGATTTTTAGACCCTTTTTGGCTGCCGTTCGGCCATCGTTGATCCGAGGCGCCCGAAAACTCTTCTGGTGCATCCCAGCACTGGCCCGAAACACATACGTCGAGTTCGTGCCGGTCGCATTGTGTTAAGCGTCCGTTTGGAGCCGTACGGCACTTTTCCCGCCTTTTCTGCCATGTGCTCGGCAAAGTGGCATTTCTCAACCGATTTTCACCAAACAAACGTCGATTTGGCATGCCGCCGTCACCCAGAGCTAGCTCAGGCAGTTTGGTAGCCGAAGCTCGTTGTTCTGGTGCTGTTCTGGGTCAGAGGTCAGAAAAAAGATGGATTTCAGCTAAAAACGGGGTTCTCTTCAACCTCCAGACTTGACACTGATACTGTGTGCTCCTTGACCTCACAGGTCCATCATGTGTTAATTTCAGACAGATTGGAGCTTGTATCACAGGTTTTTCAACCAGAAATATGTGAAATTGTGCTTGGTGCGACATATTTCTGGGTGCCATTTAAAAACCATAAGTGCTGACGACTCCATTCCTTCTGCTGGTGATAGGGGCTGTTAATTGGAGTCATTTAAACCCAACCTGACCTCTCTAGGACATTCAGAAGCCAAGTTCTGAGCCTCCAAAGGTGTATCCGGACATTTGTCTTTAAGGCAGAAGTGATCCGGTGACCTTTGGGACATCATCTGACCCCCTTAGGAATGTGCTATCATCATGAAATGTACAGATAACTTACAACTCAATAGATTCTACCTTCCTGTTGTGTTTCAGCCAGATTGGACCTTGTTTTCACACAAAAGGAACCAACATTATGTGAAAATGTGCTTTGTGCGACATATTTCAGGGTGCTGTTTAAAAACCGTACGTGCTAATGACTCCATTCCTTCTGCTGGTGATAGGGGCTGTTAATTGGAGTCATTTAAACCCAACCTGACCTCTCTAGGACATTCAGAAGCCAAGTTATGAGCCTCCAAAGGTGTATCCGGACATTTTTCTTTAAGGCAGAAGTGATCCGCTGACCTTTGTGACATCATCTGACCCCCTTAGGAATGTGCTGTCATCATGAAACGTGCAGATCACTTACAACTCAATAGATTCTACCTTCCTGTGGTGTTTCAGCCAGATTGGTCCTTGTTTGAGGGAACTGGAACCAAAATTATGTGAAATTGTGCTTGGTGCAACATAATTCTGTGTGTGCCATTTAAAAACTGTACATCCTATCCACTCCACTCCTTCTGTTATCGATACAGACCATTAATTGGAGTATCTTAAAACAAATTTGACCTCTCTAGGACATTCATAAGCCAAGTTATGAGCCTCCAAAGGTGTATCCGGACATTTTTCTTTAGATGACACCATGCTCGGTGACCTTTGGGCCATGGTTTGACCCCCTTAGGAAGGTGCTATCATCATGAAAAGTTCAGATAACTTACAACTCAATAGATTCTACCTTCCTGTTGTGTTTCAGCCAGATTGGACCTTGTTTTCACACAAAAGGAACCAACATTATGTGAAAATGTGCTTTGTGCGACATATTTCAGGGTGCTGTTTAAAAACCGTAAGTGCTAATGACTCCATTCCTTCTGCTGGTGATAGGGGCTGTTAATTGGAGTCATTTAAACCCAACCTGACCTCTCTAGGACATTCAGAAGTGTTGGTCTCTCTTCCGTTAGACCAAGCACGGGTACGGAGTAGATGGAGTTAAACACCTTTTAAGTTGACAGAACGAGGAGACAAATGATCAGAAGTCCATTCACTGTTTCGCCGCTCATGAGGGGGAGAGTCTCTGCAGCAAGTCCCGCGACCTGCTCTTGCCAGATGCTTCGGACAGACTCTCACCGTTCTGCTGAAAACGGCTGATTTTTATTGAAGATTACAGGAATGTTACATACGTAGTTTGCCATACACACACGTAATTCTGCCATCTGCACCTGCAGACGCACGTCAGCTAATAGCCTTGTTAATGAAAGACCAATTCATCCCAAGGACATGCAACCTTGAGATGATCAGGACACATCCTGCAACATCCTTTGCTAACAAAGACAGTTGTTCTTGTATTGAGGAACTGAAGGAAGGAACGCTTTCACTCCCTTATGCAGCTGTTCAGCTTGAGCAGAAAAGGCACAGAGAGGTTTTCGATATTATAACAAGATTCCATGAAAAGGCATATAATAATGTATTTATGATAATATATAAGGAGCATAAGTGAGAGATACATATTTGTTCATATAAAAGAGCTTATAATAATATATGAAAGAGCTTATATGAGAGATATATATTTTCAATCCCCCTTTTGAACTCTTTTAAGAGTTCAATAAAGATATAAGAAATCAAAACAATAACACCAAATTCCATCAAAAAGAATCCAATAAGCAAAGTTTTAAAATACAAATACAAACAATCAATCAGGTTACAGCTTCTCATATTTCCAGCAGTAAACTAATACAAAAAAAAAACATGATCATATTTTTAACTGAACATGTTACAACATGTATGGATCGCATGCAACTCCATATGAGGGCGAAAAACCCTAATTATCATATGTTTATAGGGAAAATTCCCCCATGTCCCCCCATTTGTCATATCTCAATTTTGGGGCGAACACCTGTTGGCATAGAGTGTGCATGCCTAGGACATCAATGATCAACAAAAAATAAAACAAAACAAACAAAAAAATCATAAAAATGAACTGGTGAAGGGATGGTTACATAAATCACTGAACATTCTCACACTCTAACAACATCTTCTTCATCATGAGAGTCATCACTATCATCAGAGAGTTCCCCTCCCAAATAGATGTTAGGATTGGCTAGTAACAAGGGCATCTGGATAATTGGGTCAGCAGGTGGAGGGTGTAAAATATTACCCTTGTAAAATAAATGAGGGTGTGAAATAGAACCCAGATAAAATAAATGGAGGGTGTTAAATATAACCCTTGTAAAATAAATGAGGGTGTTAAATAGAACCCTTGTAGAATGTTCATAGGGTGGTTACTTCTTCCCCCTGTTGAAGACCCTTCACTGGCTCCAGGCAGCTGCAGGGGGTGATGATGTCATGATTCTCGTCCTGCAGGATGTGGTGGCAGCTTGGCATGCTACTGCAGTCAGCTACTTCTCTTCCTGGTTTTTGGATCCTTTCTCTGGTTAGGCAGATGTCAGCTGCTTCTCTTCCAGGTTAGGCTCCTCCCGTCCAGCCGGACAGCGTGTGATGTCCTCTCCGTGATCCTGTATGGCCCGGTCCACCTCGGTTCCGTCCACTTCCTTTTGGTGACTTTTAGCAGGACCCAGACGCCTGGCACCGAAGACGAAGCCTCTTCGTGTGTGTAGTTTTGGTCCAATGAAGGCTTTCTCGACTTGTGCAGTCCAATTGAGCTTTGGCAGATAGTTGGTAGGAAGATTCACACTCCGGCCGGACCAGAAGTTCCCCGGACCGATCGCCTAGGGATTAGAGGTTATGCACAAAAATGTCCTAGCTCTTACTGACCCTAGCCTCTGATACCTTCAACATCAGATACATACAGTTACGAACAGCAAGCGCAATTAAAGGTACAGTGACATCACGACATGGACACACAGACACACAAACACATACACATGCACATACACACACAGAGAGAGGGAGAGAGTAAGAATGTGTGTGGGAGAAAGAAATGAGTGGGATCCACTTTGCCACCAGCATCTCCACCTGTGTCACAGGGAAAAAATTACAAAGAAATTAAAACATAAAGCAAACAACAATAATTCAATGAGTATAAATGATCAAACTAAAATATACAACCATGCATGGGTTTTATAACAGTTCCGGCAACACTGGAGAGGAATCCTTGTATAATGAATTCTTAAGATGTCCTTCATCAATTAGAGGTTATAGCCAAATTGTTTCAGGATCCTGAATTTGAATTTGAATTGGTTAATTTACTCAGAATAGTCCAATGTCTTTGTTGATGTTTCTCAAGGCTCGGCCATGCCCATATAGATAAATAAACAAACAAACAAGACAAACACAGTCAAACACACGGTCCATACACGTCTCTGTGCCCTCACACACCAAGCAAATGTCAGACTGAAGCGAAAGTGTGAAATACTTAACCTAACGCTAAATCAGTGGAAAGAAAAAATAAGACCTAAGGCGTGTAATCAAATTAATCCAACAAAACTTCCCATAACTGCCGTTCTAAACTCATGTTGCGGTGTGATCTCTCCAATTAAAAATTAGGACAACCACTTTTACTATCAATTCAACCAAATAGTTTCAGGTTGTCCCTTACCTAAACTACCTGTCTTTCTTACCTTCTTTCTTTCTTTCTTTCTTTCTTTTTTAGGAACACTACTCGCACAAGAAATCCTAAGAATTAATTCACTACTTAAGGTTAATTCATAAATAACGAAACTGCAGTTACAGGTTTGTTTGTGCATAGTATTGGTAATCAGCAGTTTTTTTTTCCTTATCTCCTCATCTAGAAGTGTTTCTGTGCTACTCCTCCATCTATAACACAAGTTAGTATCATCCTTAAAGCATCTGAAATTAAGCTGCATTGCTAAATCAATAACGTGATTTGTGCTAAGAGATACTCCCCTATCCTCTTCCTTTTTCCAGTGGCGCTGAATGACAGATTTTAGATCAATTTAACGTTTTATCACTATTACGTTTCATTTAATTAATTTTGCTTTTTCTCTCTTATTTTTGTCTATTTATTTATTTATGTTATTTACTTATTTATCATGCCATCCTGTGATGATAATCTTAAAGACTTTTTAGCCAATTGTCGTCAAAACGGCCATTTAAAAATATTATGTTAAAGATTTCACAAGATAAAAATGTGAACATAATTTTTATCGAATGAGGGGTACAATTATTCAATATTTTTGTGACATTATTTTCTACGTTAGAACTTACAGCTGATAGAAAAATATAGGATCAGCTAGGTTTGGCTAGATCTGTTGGGAAACTCAACGGAGCTGAAACAACACTGTTGTCTCGGATGAGATGTTCCATGAATCATTTAGTCAGCTGGATGCCAAATTATTCATTTAATGTTTATTTTTATGCAATGAATGGAATGGGATGGAACGTTACTATAAACTATCCGGAAATTTGCGCATGTTTGCTCGAAGGAGAGAACTGTTGAAGCCTAAAGCGTTCTCCTAGACTTATAAATAGACACCGTTTCCTTAACCAATGAAAATAAGTGATGACGCTGATGTATTCCGTTTTGAAAAGAAAATAAGGCTTTACTGCATGTCCGCTGCAGCTGAGAATCCTAGGACAATAAAGATTATATTGACGTCCAATGGTGAGTTGGGCTGAAATCCAGGTTACTAATCCTATTATTTATTTATTTATTGATATTATTATTATCTTTTTTTAGGCTAACTTTCTCAGTTAACTATGTTCTACAGTAGTTTAGTAAATTTTCCACAGTTCTGACATTTCATCAATTCAACTGGTTGTTGCCAAAAAGCCTTGTTCATTACCTGACTGCAGCAAGCACTCTTTTACTGGGTGTAACCATAGGAAACAGTCTCTTTTGAGCCTCTCTTTGTAAGTCCAGGATGACCACCGTCATTGATTGAAGTTCACATGTTAGCACACATGCTCCCCCTTTTGTACTTTGTTTCATCAGCAGCAGGGCAAATAAGTTTCTACCTCTTTGTCCATCTTGTAGTGCTCCCCGTCTTGATGTTATAAGTCACAGTTTTTGGTGAGGGCTTCCAGGTTCTCTTTGTATAGAAGTCAGAGCCAAACATTCTTTGCAGCTGGTTGTGACAGGCCCACCCAGTAAAGTTCATGCCTCCACAATGCACAGCAAACGTTTTCCTTAAATATGTTGATTGAGTTGAAAGGACAGAACTTTCTCTTTTACAAATCAAAATCAACGAAGGTTTCTAATATTTAGTCAACTTTATTGACTCAAAGGTAAATCTAGACTATTTCCTATGCACAATTTTTCTGACTCGTCAAATCGGTTCTACACAGGTTTTAAACTTTAGGCACAATCTATCCCAAATGCAAGATCCCTCCTTTCATTTTTTATTTATCTATTTTATTTTGGGAAAATAACTACCAGTTTTTTACTCAAAACAGCCTAGTACAGTTTCTAGCCAGGTTACAGGAAATAATACTTAGTTTATCTGTTTTTTCATTATTCAGCGTCCCAAAATCCAGCCATTAACGTTAATGGTTCTTAAAGTTGAGGCAAGACAATTATTGGATTTTGTTTTATAGCAAGATTTAACAAATATTTTATTTCCTTACTGATTATTTGTTAATTTTATGGTTTTCATAAAGATGATCCTGAGAGGTTCAGAGCTGCTTTTCGCAGCGCCCTGTGCTATTTTTAGACTGCGGGACTCCTGTGTGTAAAAGTGGGTGGAGTCAGGTCCCCAGGCTGAAACTCCAGTCATTCTCACTAAATCTGTCCGAGAGGAAGGATCTCCTGAATACCCTAACCAGAAGCCTTAAGGTACGTCCAAAACACCGAAAAATATCCTTTCTAAAGTCACAAATTGCTTAAAACTGCATGTTACACAGGAAAACTGTGAGAGCGAGGGAGTCCAGCTGACTCCACGGCCCATAATCAGACAAAATACTTCCTTTATGACCACGACCATACAACTTTTGTATTTTAAAGGATTTTCTTGTCCTCACACTAACAATAAATTCTTTTTCTATTGTTTCCACAGTCTCTCGAACTAAATAACCGTCTAGTAAAAACATGGACCGCACCCTGTTTCTCAAGCAGCTGCTCCCTCTATTAAAAACTGAGTCATTCAGAAGATCCAGCGAAAGCAGCTCATGCAAGAAGACACACATTCACTCATTCACAAGGCACAGAGACATTCTTTGTTTGTCACAGTCTCTTTTTATTATTATTATTTTTTTTTTAAGGTAAGTCAGTTCGTCACTTATTTATTCTCTCTCTATATATATATAATATTTTAAGCACAGAATTTATTTAACACTGCACTGGTTATTTTCAGAATTTAATGCTTACTATGCTTTTAAGCAGGCCTTATGTAACATTAGAGCAAATCCAATTGCAATTTTTTTAGAGCGCTCTGAGGAATAGTTTATATATTTATTTTCTGCAGATCTGTTTTGATTTTACTGTTTAGCAGCTTATCTGACTTTATATATATGTATATCCATATATTTCTGAAATAAAGCTGTCATATACAACCTTACTTGCATTTCTTATTGTTTTTTTTTTTTTTTTCTTTTTTCATCTCCAGGTCACTTAACCCCCAGATCGGGGTCACTCACATGCTGCCCCGCACACAAATGATTATCACGCTTGTACACTACTTATGTATATATATGTATACACATATACATATGTTACTTTAAAAACCTTTTATTTATTAACTGGTGGTGTTCTGTTCAAAGACTGATCAGAACAGGGTTGCAGAATTTGAATTTTGCGTAGCTCCAAACATTAATTTTAGCACTGCAGTGTAATTTACATATACGAGTTGCAACTTTTTAAAGCTCTTATTTATCTTATTTATTTATTTTCTGGTACCGCATCAGGCCTTCACACACACACCCAGCGCTGTACACTCACACACACACACACACGGAGCTCCCAAAACTCTGCTCTGCATTCTGCACTCTCCTAGTGCTGCACTTTCAATCCAGAGCCGTAAGCAGCCTCTTGCTGCGCCTCACACACACAGGCTGAACTCAGCTTACACACACAGTGAAGCTTGTCTACAGCTGTGCCTTTTTTCTCTCGATTCTGCAGCCTTCACTTCCCAAATCTTTCTCCAGTTACCTCTACTGTTAACATCTACCCCTTTTTTCTTCATCGCCTCTTCCGCTGACTTTCTCAATAAAACCTTATTTCACGTGGCTTCAACTGGGCTGCTTGTCATATTTAAACATTGCTCATTTTATGCAAAAACAGCCAAAAGCACGCAGAAATAGCCAAAAGCACTGCTCTCTTCACACAGAAGCAGTCAAAACATTTATCATCTTATGCAAAAACAGTTACCTCAGAACATTTTTCTCATCTCATGCAAAAGGTCCTTGACCTTAAAAATCCAGGGAGCTCTCTTTAGCCTCCCCTTCCCTTAACATAAAAACCAGGTCCTTGACCTTTAAATCCAGGGAGCTCTCTTTCAGCCTCCCCTTCCCTTAACACAAAAACCAGGTCCTCGACCTGTGGACTTTTAGGGTTCCCACACCTATGGATCCAGCCAAGCTTTATATAACCTCGTTATATATTCTATCCGCTCGTCAGCAAATAGTGTGGTCAGCCACGACCTGGAAATGGAACTTTAGGGCTCCTCAGCCCTGGGTCACCATCCCTTCATCTGTACTATTTCCTTTTCTCATTTACTCATTAAACCATTACAAAAAATCCTCATTTCATTTCACCACTAAACCATTACAAAAAAAATCTCTTATTCTCCTGCACTTGTCTCCACTTTCTTCTCCAACTATTATTTTAGGACCTCAGCTACTATGATTCTGGACACAAAGGCTTTGGATAAATCCAATGAGCAGATTTTAGATAATAGGCTCTGCTCACCTTGTTTTCCACCGCGGTGTTCTGTGCCAAGATCTGTTCGCTGGGTCGGTTGGTCAAATTGTCCTCCAAAAACTCCTTTTTCTTCAAAAAGAAAAAATCCTGTTCGTGACGCCAAATTTGTTGGTCTCTCTTCCGTTAGACCAAGCACGGGTACGGAGTAGATGGAGTTAAACACCTTTTAAGTTGACAGAACGAGGAGACAAATGATCAGAAGTCCATTCACTGTTTCGCCGCTCATGAGGGGGAGAGTCTCTGCAGCAAGTCCCGCGACCTGCTCTTGCCAGATGCTTCGGACAGACTCTCACCGTTCTGCTGAAAACGGCTGATTTTTATTGAAGATTACAGGAATGTTACATACGTAGTTTGCCATACACACACGTAATTCTGCCATCTGCACCTGCAGACGCACGTCAGCTAATAGCCTTGTTAATGAAAGACCAATTCATCCCAAGGACATGCAACCTTGAGATGATCAGGACACATCCTGCAACATCCTTTGCTAACAAAGACAGTTGTTCTTGTATTGAGGAACTGAAGGAAGGAACGCTTTCACTCCCTTATGCAGCTGTTCAGCTTGAGCAGAAAAGGCACAGAGAGGTTTTCGATATTATAACAAGATTCCATGAAAAGGCATATAATAATGTATTTATGATAATATATAAGGAGCATAAGTGAGAGATACATATTTGTTCATATAAAAGAGCTTATAATAATATATGAAAGAGCTTATATGAGAGATATATATTTTCAAGAAGCCAAGTTATGAGCCTCCAAAGGTGTATCCGGACATTTTTCTTTAAGGCAGAAGTGATCCGGTGACCTTTGTGACATCATCTGACCCCCTTAGGAATGTGCTGTCATCATGAAACGTGCAGATCACTTACAACTCAATAGATTCTACCTTCCTGTGGTGTTTCAGCCAGATTGGACCTTGTTTGAGGGAACTGGAACCAAAATTATGTGAAATTGTGCTTGGTGCAACATAATTCTGTGTGTGCCATTTAAAAACTGTACATACTATCCACTCCACTCCTTCTGTTATCGATACAGACCATTAATTGGAGTATCTTAAAACAAATTTGACCTCTCTAGGACATTCGTAAGCCAAGTTATGAGCCTCCAAAGGTGTATCCGGACATTTTTCTTTAGGTGACACCATGCTCGGTGACCTTTGGGCCATGGTTTGACCCCCTTAGGAAGGTGCTATCATCATGAAACGTTCAGATCACTTACAACTCAATAGATTCTACCTTCTTGTAACGTTTCAGCCTGATTGGACCTTGTTTTCACACAAATGGACCCAGAATGATGTGAAATTGTGCTTCGTGCAACATAATTCTGGGGGCCATTTATAAACCATAAGTGCTAATGACTCCCTTCCTTTTTGTGGTTGTAGGGGCTGTTGATTGGAGTACATTAAAACAAACCTGATCTCTCTAGGAAATTCAGAAGCCAAGTTATAAGCCCACAAATGTGTAACTGGACTACTTCTTTAAATTGACACCAGATCCGGTGACCTTTGGGACATGGTTTGACCTCCTTAGGAAAGTGCTATCATCATGAAAAGTTCAGATCACTTACAACTCAATAGATTCTACCTTCTTGTAACATTTCAGCCTGATTGGACCTTGTTTTCAAACAAATGGACCCAGAATGATGTGAAATTGTGCTTCGTGCAACATAATTCTGGGTGCCATTTACAAACCATAAGTGCTAATGACTCCATTCCTTTTTGTGATTGTAGGGGATGTTGATTGGAGTAACTAAAACAAGCCTGACCTCTCTAGGACATTCAGAAGCCAAGTTATAAGCCCACAAATGTGTAACTGGACTACTTCTTTAAATTGACACCAGATCCGGTGACCTTTGGGACATGGTTTGACCCCCTTAGGAAAGTGCTATCATCATGAAACGTTCAGATCTCTTACAACTCAATAGATTCTACCTTCCTGTAACGTTTCAGCCTGATTGGACCTTGTTTTCACACAAATGAACCCAGAATGATGTGAAATTGTGCTTCGTGCAACATAATTCTGGGTGCCATTTACAAACCATAAGTGCTAATGACTCCATTCCTTTTTGTGGTTGTAGGGGCTGTTGATTGGAGTACATTAAAACAAACCTGATCTCTCTAGGACATTCAGAAGCCAAGTTATAAGCCCACAAAGGTGTAACTGGACTACTTCTTTAAAGTGACACCAGGTCCGGTGACCTTTGGGACATGGTTTGACCCCCTTAGGAAAGTGCTATCATCATGAAACGTTCAGATCACTTACAACTCAAAAGATTCTACCTTCTTGTAGCGTTTCAGCCTGATTGGACCTTGTTTTCACACAAATGAACCCAGAATGATGTGAAATTGTGCTTCGTGCAACATAATTCTGGGTGCCATTTACAAACCATAAGTGCTAATGACTCCATTCCTTTTTGTGGTTGTAGGGGCTGTTGATTGGAGTACATTAAAACAAACCTGATCTCTCTAGGACATTCAGAAGCCAAGTTATAAGCCCACAAATGTGTAACTGGACTGCTTTTTTAAATTGACACCAGATCCGGTGACCTTTGGGACATGGTTTGACCCCCTTAGGAAAGTGATATCATGATGAACCGTTCAGATCACTTACAACTCAATAGATTCTACCTTCCTGTAACGTTTCAGCCTGATTGGACCTTGTTTTCACACAAATGAACCCAGAATGATGTGAAATTGTGCTTCGTGCAATATAATTCTGGGTGCCATTAAAAAACCATAAGTGCTAATGACTCCATTCCTTTTTGTGGTTGTAGGGGCTGTTGATTGGAGTATACTAAAACAAACCTGATCTCTCTAGGACATTCAGAAGCCAAGTTATAAGCCCACAAATGTGTAACTGGACTACTTCTTTTAAGAGACACCAGGCCCGGTGACCTTTGGGACATGGTTTTACCCCCTATAGGAATGTGCGATCATCTTGAAACGTTCAGATCACTTACAACTCAATAGATTCTACCTTCCTGTAACGTTTCAGCCTGATTGGACCTTGTTTTCACACAAATGAACCCAGAATGATGTGAAATTGTGCTTCGTGCAACATAATTCTGGGTGCCATTAAAAAACCATAAGTGCTAATGACTCCATTCCTTTTTGTGGTTGTAGGGGCTGTTGATTGGAGTATAATAAAACAAACCTTCTTCTCTCTAGGACATTCAGAAGCCAAGTTATAAGCCCACAAAGGTGTAACTGTACTACTTCTTTAAATTGACACCAGATCCTATGACCTTTGGGACATGGTTTGACCCCCTTAGGAAAGTGCTATCATCATGAAACGTTCAGATCACTTACAACTCAATAGATTCTACCTTCCTGTAACATTTCAGCCTGATTGGACCTTGTTTTCACACAAATGAACCCAGAATGATGTGAAATTGTGCTTCGTGCAACATAATTCTGGGTGCCATTTAAAAACCATAAGTGCTAATAACTCCATTCCTGTTTGAGGTTGTAGGGGCTGTTGTTTGGAGTACACTAAAACAAACCTGATCTCTCTAGGACATTTAGAAGCCAAGTTATAAGCCCACAAATGTGTAACTGGACTATTCTTTAAATTGACACCAGATCCGGTGACCTTTGGGACATGGTTTGACCCCCTTAGGAAAGTGCTATCATCATGAAACGTTCAGATCCCTTACAACTCAATAGATTCTACCTTCCTGCAACGTTTCACCCTGATTGGACCTTGTTTTCACACAAATGAACCCAGAATGATGTGAAATTGTGCTTCGTGCAACATAATTCTGGGTGCCATTTACAAACCATAAGTGCTAATGACTCCATTCCTTTTTGTGGTTGTAGGGGCTGTTGATTGGAGAACACTAAAACAAACCTAACCTCTCTAGGACATTCAGAAGCCAAGTTATAAGCCCACAAAGGTGTAACGGGACTACTTCTTTAAAGTGACACCAGGCCCGGTGACCTTTGGGACATGGTTTTACCCCTATAGGAATGTGCGATCATCTTGAAACGTTCAGATCACTTACAACTCAATAGATTCTACCTTCTTGTAGCGTTTCAGCCTGATTGGACCTTGTTTTCACACAAATGGACCCAGAATGATGTGAAATTGTGCTTCGTGCAACATAATTCTGGGTGCCATTTACAAACCTTAAGTGCTAATGACTCCATTCCTTTTTGTGGTTGTAGGGGCTGTTGATTGGAGTACACTAAAACAAACCTGATCTCTCTAGGACATTAAGAAGCCAAGTTATAAGCCCACAAATGTGTAACTGGATTACTTCTTTAAATTGACACCAGATCCGGTGACCTTTGGAAAATGGTTTGACCCCCTTAGGAATGTGCGATCATCATGAAACGTTCAGATTACTTACAACTCAATAGATTCTACCTTCCTGTAACGTTTCAGCCTGAATGGACCTTGTTTTCACACAAATGGACCCAGAATGATGTGAAATTGTGCTTTGTGCAACATAATTCTGGGTGCCATTTACAAACCATAAGTGCTAATGACTCCATTCCTTTTTGTGGTTGTAGGGGCTGTTGATTGGAGTACACTAAAACAAACCTGATCTCTCTAGGACATTCAGAAGCCAAGTTATAAGCCCACAAATGTGTAACTGGACTACTTCTTTAAATTGACACCAGATCCGGTGACCTTAGGGACATGGTTTGACCCCCTTAGGAAAGTGCTATCATCATGAAACGTTCAGATCACTTACAACTCAATAGATTCTACCTTCCTGTAACGTTTCAGCCTGATTGGACCTTGTTTTCACACAAATGAACCCAGAATGATGTGAAATTGTGCTTCGTGCAACATAATTCTGGGTGCCATTTACAAACCTTAAGTGCTAATGACTCCATTCCTTTTTGTGGTTGTAGGGGCTGTTGATTGGAGTACAGTAAAACAAACCTAACCTCTCTAGGACATTCAGAAGCCAAGTTATAAGCCCACAAATGTGTAACTGGACTACTTCTTTAAAGAGACACCAGGCCCGGTGACCTTTGGGACACCGTTTTACCCCCTATAGGAATGTGCGATCATCTTGAAACGTTCAGATCACTTACAACTCAATAGATTCTACCTTCTTGTAATGTTTCAGCCTGATTGGACCTTGTTTTCACACAAATGGACCCAGAATGATGTGGAATTGTGCTTCGTGCAACATAATTCTGGGTGCCATTTACAAACCATAAGTGCTAATGACTCCATTCCTTTTTGTGGTTGTAGGGGCTGTTGGTTGGAGTACATTAAAACAAACCTGATCTCTCTAGGACATTCAGAAGCCAAGTTATGAGCCCACAAATGTGTAACTGGACTACTTCTTTAAATTGACACCAGATCCGGTGACCTTTGGGACATGGTTTGACCCCCTTAGGAAAGCGCTATCATCATGAAACGTTCAGATCACTTACAACTCAATAGATTCTACCTTCTTGTAGCGTTTCAGCCTGAATTGACCTTGTTTTAACACAAATGAACCCAGAATGATGTGAAATTGTGCTTTGTGCAACGTAATTCTGGGTGCCATTTACAAACCATAAGTGCTAATGACTCCATTCCTTTTTGTGGTTGTAGGGGCTGTTAATTGGAGTACATTAAAACAAACCTGATCTCTCTAGGACATTCAGAAGCCAAGTTATAAGCCCACAAATATGTAACTGGACTACTTCTTTGAATTGACACCAGATCCGGTGACCTTTGGGACATGGTTTGACCCCCTTAGGTGCTATCATCATGAAACGTTCAGATCACTTACAACTCAATAGATTCTACCTTCCTGTAACGTTTCAGCCTGATTGGACCTTGTTTTCACACAAATGAACCCAGAATGATGTGAAATTGTGCTTCGTGCAACATAATTCTGGGTGCCATTTAAAAACCATAAGTGCTAATGACTCCATTACTTTTTGTGGTTGTAGGGGCTGTTGATTGGAGTATACTAAAACAAACCTGATCTCTCAGGGACATTCAGAAGCCAAGTTATAAGCCCACAAATGTGTAACTGGACTACTTCTTTAAAGAGACACCAGGCCCGGTGACCTTTGGGACATGGTTTTACCCCCTATAGGAATGTGCGATCATCTTGAAACGTTCAGATCACTTACAACTCAGTAGATTCTACCTTCCTGTAACGTTTCAGCCTGTTTGGACCTTGTTTTCACACAAATGAACCCAGAATGATGTGAAATTGTGCTTCGTGCAACATAATTCTGGGTGCCATTTACAAACCATAAGTGCTAATGACTCCATTCCTTTTTGAGGTTGTAGGGGCTGTTGATTGGAGTACAATAAAACAAACCTGATCTCCCTAGGACATTCAGAAGCCAAGTTATATGCCCTCAAAGGTGTAACTGGACTACTTCTTTAAATTGACACCAGGCCCGGTGACCTTTGGGACATGGTTTGACCCCCTATTGGAATGTGCGATCATCATGAAACGTTCAGATCACTTACAACTCAATAGATTCTACCTTCTTGTAACGTTTCAGCCTGATTGGACCTTGTTTTCACACAAATGGACCCAGAATGATGTGAAATTGTGCTTCGTGCAACATAATTCTGGGTGCCATTTAAAAACCATAAGTGCTAATGACTCCATGCCTTTTTGAGGTTGCAGGGGCTGTTGATTGGAGTACACTAAAACAAACCTGATCTCTCTAGGACATTCAGAAGCCAAGTTATAAGCCCTCAAAGGTGTAACTGGACTACTTCTTTAAAGTGACACCAGGCCCGGTGACCTTTGGGACATGGTTTGACCCCCTATAGGAATGTGCGATAATCACGAAACGTTCAGATCACTTACAACTCAATAGATTCTACCTTCTTGTAACGTTTCAGCCTGATTGGACCTTGTTTTCACACAAATGGACCCAGAATGATGTGAAATTGTGCTTCGTGCAACATAATTCTGGGTGCCATTTACAAACCATAAGTGCTAATGACTCCATTCCTTTTTGTGGTTGTAGGGGCTGTTGATTGGAGTACACTAAAACAAACCTAACCTCTCTAGGACATTCAGAAGCCAAGTTATAAGCCCACAAATGTGTAACTGGACTACTTCTTTAAAGAGACACCAGGCCCGCTGACCTTTGGGACATGGTTTGACCCCCTTAGGAAAGTGCTATCATCATGAAACGTTCAGATCACTTACAACTCAGTAGATTCTACCTTCCTGTAACGTTTCAGCCTGATTGGACCTTGTTTTCACAAAAATGGACCCAGAATGATGTGAAATTGTGCTTCGTGCAACATAATTCTGGGTGCCATTTACAAACCTTAAGTGCTAATGACTCCATTCCTTTTTGTGGTTGTAGGGGCTGTTTATTGGAGTACACTAAAACAAACCTGATCTCTCTAGGACATTCAGAAGCCAAGTTATAAGCCCACAAATGTGTAACTGGACTACTTCTTTAAATTGACACCAGATCCGGTGACCTTTGGGACATGGTTTGACCCCCTTAGGAAAGTGCTATCATCATGAAACGTTCAGATCACTTACAACTCAGTAGATTCTACCTTCCTGTAACGTTTCAGCCTGTTTGGACCTTGTTTTCACACAAATGAACCCAGAGTGATGTGAAATTGTGCTTCGTGCAACATAATTCTGGGTGCCATTTACAAACCATAAGTGCTAATGACTCCATTCCTTTTTGAGGTTGTAGGGGCTGTTGATTGGAGTACACTAAAACAAACCTGATCTCCCTAGGACATTCAGAAGCCAAGTTATATGCCCTCAAATGTGTAACTGGACTACTTCTTTAAATTGACACCAGGCCCGGTGACCTTTGGGACATGGTTTGACCCCCTATTGGAATGTGCGATCATCATGAAACGTTCAGATCACTTACAACTCAATAGATTCTACCTTCTTGTAACGTTTCAGCCTGATTGGACCTTGTTTTCACACAAATGGACCCAGAATGATGGGAAATTGTGCTTCGTGCAACATAATTCTGGGTGCCATTTACAAACCATGAGTGCTAATGACTCCATTCCTTTTTGTGGTTGTAGGGGCTGTTGGATGGAGTACATTAAAACAAACCTGATCTCTCTAGGACATTCAGAAGCCAAGTTATAAGCCCACAAATGTGTAACTGGACTACTTCTTTAAATTGACACCAGATCCGGTGACCTTTGGGACATGGTTTGACCCCCTTAGGAAAGTGCTATCATCATGAAACGTTCAGATCACTTACAACTCAATAGATTCTACCTTCCTGTAACGTTTCAGCCTGATTGGACCTTGTTTTCACACAAATGAACCCAGAATGATGTGAAATTGTGCTTAGTGCAGCATAATTCTGGGTGCCATTTAAAAACCATAAGTGCTAATGACTCCATTCCTTTTTGAGGTTGTAGGGGATGTTGATTGGAGTACACTAAAACAAACCTGATCTCTCTAGGATATTCAGAAGCCAAGTTATAAGCCCACAAAGGTGTAACTGGACTACTTCTTTAAATTGACACCAGATCAGGTGACCTTTGGGACATGGTTTGACCCCCTTAGGAAAGTGCTATCATCATGAAACGTTCAGATCACTTACAACTCAATAGATTCTACCTTCTTGTAGCGTTTCAGCCTGATTGGACCTTGTTTTCACACAAATGAACACAGAATGATGTGAAATTGTGCTTCGTGCAACACAATTCCTTTTGGGCTACTTTTACAACATTCAAAAGTAGCCCAAAATGAATGCTTCATTAATTGAAGAATTCAGTTTGGGTTACTTTAGAAGAAAACCCAAATTTGAGACCTCCATTTTGGGGTACTTTTGAAGAAGCCCCAAAATGGAGGCCTCCATTTCCTCCATTTTGGGTTACTTTAGAAGAAGACCCAAATTGGAGGCCTCCATTTTGGGTTACTTTTGAAGAAGCCCCAAAATGGAGGCCTCCATTTCCTCCATTTTGGGTTACTTTAGAAGAAGACCCAAATTGGAGGCCTCCATTTTGGGTTACTTTTGAAGAAGCCCCAAAATGGAGGCCTCCATTTCCTCCATTTTGGGTTACTTTAGAAGAAGACCCAAATTGGAGGCCTCCATTTTGGGTTACTTTTGAAGAAGCCCCAAAATGAAGGCCTCCACTTCCTCCATTTTGGGTTACTTTAGAAGAAGACCCAAATTGGAGGCCTCCATTTTGGGTTACTTTTGAAGAAGCACCAAAATGGAGGCCTACATTTCGGGCTTCTTTTGCATGTAGTTGAAAGTAACCCAAATTGAAGGCTTCCTTAATTGAAAAATTCAGTTTGGGTTACTTTAGAAGAAGACCCAAAATGGAGGCCTCCATCTTGGGTTACTTTTGAAGAAGCCCCAAAATGGAGGCCTCCATTTCCTCCATTTTGGGTTACTTTAGAAGAAGACCCAAATTGGAGGCCTCCATTTTGGGTTACTTTTGAAGAAGCACCAAAATTGAGTCTCCATTTCAGGTCTGGTGACCTTTGTGACTTCATTTGACCCTGTTAGGGTAACGTTCAGATCACTTACAACTCCATAGACTATACGTTCATGTGATGTTTCAGCCTTATTGGACCTTGTTTTCGCACAAATGGACCCAGAAATATGTGAAATTGTGCTTTGTGCAACATAATTCTGGGTGCCATTTAAAGACCATAAGTGCTTATTACTCCATTCCTTTTTGTGGTAGTAGGGGCTGTTAATTGGAGCATTTTAAAACCAACATGACCTCTCTAGGATATTCAGAAGCCAAGTTATAAGCCCACAAAGGTGTGTTACGAACCACACCTTTAAAGAAGAAGTGATCCAATGACCTTTGTGACAACATTTGACCCCCTAAGGAATGTGCTATCATCATGAAACACATGATTCATTTACAACTCAATAGATTGTACCTTCCTGTGATGTTTCAGCCTGATTGAAGCTTTTTTCAGAGAACTGGACCCATAATAATATGAACTTGTGCTTGGTGCAACATAGGTCTGGGTGCCATTTAAAAACTGTACATCCTATCCACTCCATTCATTCTGTTCTAGATACAGACCATTCATTGGAGTATTTTAAAACCAGCCTGACCTCTCTAGGATATTCAGAAGCCAAGTTATAAGCCCACAAAGGTGTAACCAGACACCTGACTATATCTGCTTGGACAAGCGTCCCGTAAGGGCGCTCGAAAAGGTCCGACGGCATCGATTTCGACGTGCGTCGATGAGATGGTAGCCGGGATGCACCACCCCAAATTTCGTGCGGCTACGCCAAACCGAATTCAAACGGCGGCCCAAAAGTGTGAAAATTTAGCTCAGGCTTCATTTGCGGCCTTCTGCCACTTGAGCCCCTTTTTGGCCGCCGTTTGGCCCACGTTGGTCCGAGGCGCACAAATTTTTTTTGGTGCATCCCAGCACTGGTCCGAACCACAGATTTCGAAATCGTGCCGGTCGCATCGTGTTAAGCGTCCGTTTGGGGCCTGAGGGCTGGTTTTCCCTCCATTTTGCCATGTGCTCGGCAAATTGGCATTTCTCAACTGATTTTCACCAAACAAACATCGATTTGGCATGCCGCCGTCACCCCGATCTAGCCCAGGCAGTTTGGTAGCCGTAGCTCGTTGTTCCGGTGCTGTTCTGGGTCAGAGGTCAGAGAAAATGATGGATTTGGGCTGTTTTGGGGCTGAAAAACAGGGTTCTCCTCAACCTAGAGACTTGAAACTGAGAATGTTTCTTTAAATAGCTGACAGCTACAACATATGCAGTTTTCAAGTTGCTGGCTTATTCAGAAGGGTCAAGGTTCACAGCCTCTTGGTACAAGCAGAGAAAATGATGGATTTGGGCTGTTTTGGAGCTGAAAAACAGGGTTCTGCTCAACCTAGAGAGTTGACACTTGCACATTTCCTTTAGATAGCTGACAGCTACCACATACGTCGAGCTCGTGCCGGTCGCAACGTGCTAAGCGTCCGTTTGGGGCCTGAGGGCAGTTTTCCCTCCATTTTGCCATGTGCTCGGCAAAGTGGCGTTTCTCAACCGATTTTCACCAAACAAACGTCGATTTGGCATGCCGCCCTCACCCCGAGCTAGCCCAGGCAGTTTGGTAGCCGTAGCTCTTTGTTTCGGTTCTTTTCCGAACCCCAGGTCGCCAGAGGTCACGCTCTTTTTGGCCACAGCTCCTCAAGGGAATGCCCGATCCGTCCCGTTTTTGGAGAGGTGGTCCCCGTGGTGCCAAGCAATCATAATCCGCTGTCAAAATTGAAAAAAAAAAAAAAGTTGTGTCTGAGTTTGGCCAAAAAATGCCCTCTTAGACCCATCGCCTCAAAGAGGACTTGTGTTTTTCTGGTAGAAAGTGGAAAGAAGAAGTTCTGCTGGTGCCAGCGATGCCATCTTCGGATATGTTGTTCGGGGGCCAAGCACGAGTCCATCCGAGGTGGTTTGGTGGCAAAATATTTTGTTGTTCCGGAGATATAGCCCCCCAAAGTACGCGATTTTTGCAAGTTTACAATGGCGCAATTCTAGCGCCGTGAGGGCTATCGAAAAGATGAGTAGATTTTTGCGCTCGTACCGGACTTCCGAACCAGAGAGTGTAAACAATTTTCGACTGTGCCCCTAGTGGCCGAACTTGGTCAGTGAGCAACGTAGCGTGACGTAACTAAAATATTATGATTCGGCATGTCGTTCTTTACAATATATGTGAATTTCATGTCCCTACGTGGAATTTAACTATTTTTAATGAATTAAAAGAGACCGGCAAAACCCTAGGCCCGAAACCACGATTTTTAGACCCTTTTTGGCTGCCGTTCGGCCATCGTTGATCCGAGGCGCCCGAAAACTCTTCTGGTGCATCCCAGCACTGGCCCGAAACACATACGTCGAGTTCGTGCCGGTCGCATTGTGTTAAGCGTCCGTTTGGAGCCGTACGGCACTTTTCCCGCCTTTTCTGCCATGTGCTCGGCAAAGTGGCATTTCTCAACCGATTTTCACCAAACAAACGTCGATTTGGCATGCCGCCGTCACCCAGAGCTAGCTCAGGCAGTTTGGTAGCCGAAGCTCGTTGTTCTGGTGCTGTTCTGGGTCAGAGGTCAGAAAAAAGATGGATTTCAGCTAAAAACGGGGTTCTCTTCAACCTCCAGACTTGACACTGATACTGTGTGCTCCTTGACCTCACAGGTCCATCATGTGTTAATTTCAGACAGATTGGAGCTTTTATCACAGGTTTTTCAACCAGAAATATGTGAAATTGTGCTTGGTGCGACATATTTCTGGGTGCCATTTAAAAACCATAAGTGCTGACGACTCCATTCCTTCTGCTGGTGATAGGGGCTGTTAATTGGAGTCATTTAAACCCAACCTGACCTCTCTAGGACATTCAGAAGCCAAGTTCTGAGCCTCCAAAGGTGTATCCGGACATTTGTCTTTAAGGCAGAAGTGATCCGGTGACCTTTGGGACATCATCTGACCCCCTTAGGAATGTGCTATCATCATGAAATGTACAGATAACTTACAACTCAATAGATTCTACCTTCCTGTTGTGTTTCAGCCAGATTGGACCTTGTTTTCACACAAAAGGAACCAACATTATGTGAAAATGTGCTTTGTGCGACATATTTCAGGGTGCTGTTTAAAAACCGTACGTGCTAATGACTCCATTCCTTCTGCTGGTGATAGGGGCTGTTAATTGGAGTCATTTAAACCCAACCTGACCTCTCTAGGACATTCAGAAGCCAAGTTATGAGCCTCCAAAGGTGTATCCGGACATTTTTCTTTAAGGCAGAAGTGATCCGCTGACCTTTGTGACATCATCTGACCCCCTTAGGAATGTGCTGTCATCATGAAACGTGCAGATCACTTACAACTCAATAGATTCTACCTTCCTGTGGTGTTTCAGCCAGATTGGTCCTTGTTTGAGGGAACTGGAACCAAAATTATGTGAAATTGTGCTTGGTGCAACATAATTCTGTGTGTGCCATTTAAAAACTGTACATCCTATCCACTCCACTCCTTCTGTTATCGATACAGACCATTAATTGGAGTATCTTAAAACAAATTTGACCTCTCTAGGACATTCATAAGCCAAGTTATGAGCCTCCAAAGGTGTATCCGGACATTTTTCTTTAGATGACACCATGCTCGGTGACCTTTGGGCCATGGTTTGACCCCCTTAGGAAGGTGCTATCATCATGAAAAGTTCAGATAACTTACAACTCAATAGATTCTACCTTCCTGTTGTGTTTCAGCCAGATTGGACCTTGTTTTCACACAAAAGGAACCAACATTATGTGAAAATGTGCTTTGTGCGACATATTTCAGGGTGCTGTTTAAAAACCGTAAGTGCTAATGACTCCATTCCTTCTGCTGGTGATAGGGGCTGTTAATTGGAGTCATTTAAACCCAACCTGACCTCTCTAGGACATTCAGAAGCCAAGTTATGAGCCTCCAAAGGTGTATCCGGACATTTTTCTTTAAGGCAGAAGTGATCCGGTGACCTTTGTGACATCATCTGACCCCCTTAGGAATGTGCTGTCATCATGAAACGTGCAGATCACTTACAACTCAATAGATTCTACCTTCCTGTGGTGTTTCAGCCAGATTGGACCTTGTTTGAGGGAACTGGAACCAAAATTATGTGAAATTGTGCTTGGTGCAACATAATTCTGTGTGTGCCATTTAAAAACTGTACATCCTATCCACTCCACTCCTTCTGTTATCGATACAGACCATTAATTGGAGTATCTTAAAACAAATTTGACCTCTCTAGGACATTCATAAGCCAAGTTATGAGCCTGCAAAGGTGTATCCGGACATTTTTCTTTAGGTGACACCATGCTCGGTGACCTTTGGGCCATGGTTTGACCCCCTTAGGAAGGTGCTATCATCATGAAACGTTCAGATCACTTACAACTCAATAGATTCTACCTTCTTGTAACGTTTCAGCCTGATTGGACCTTGTTTTCACACAAATGGACCCAGAATGATGTGAAATTGTGCTTCGTGCAACATAATTCTGGGGGCCATTTATAAACCATAAGTGCTAATGACTCCCTTCCTTTTTGTGGTTGTAGGGGCTGTTGATTGGAGTACACTAAAACAAACCTGATCTCTCTAGGAAATTCAGAAGCCAAGTTATAAGCCCACAAATGTGTAACTGGACTACTTCTTTAAATTGACACCAGATCCGGTGACCTTTGGGACATGGTTTGACCTCCTTAGGAAAGTGCTATCATCATGAAAAGTTCAGATCACTTACAACTCAATAGATTCTACCTTCTTGTAACGTTTCAGCCTGATTGGACCTTGTTTTCAAACAAATGGACCCAGAATGATGTGAAATTGTGCTTCGTGCAACATAATTCTGGGTGCCATTTACAAACCATAAGTGCTAATGACTCCATTCCTTTTTGTGATTGTAGGGGATGTTGATTGGAGTAACTAAAACAAGCCTGACCTCTCTAGGACATTCAGAAGCCAAGTTATAAGCCCACAAATGTGTAACTGGACTACTTCTTTAAATTGACACCAGATCCGGTGACCTTTGGGACATGGTTTGACCCCCTTAGGAAAGTGCTATCATCATGAAACGTTCAGATCTCTTACAACTCAATAGATTCTACCTTCTTGTAACGTTTCAGCCTGATTGGACCTTGTTTTCACACAAATGAACCCAGAATGATGTGAAATTGTGCTTCGTGCAACATAATTCTGGGTGCCATTTAAAAACCATAAGTGCTAATGACTCCAGTCCTTTTTGTGGTTGTAGGGGCTGTTGATTAGAGTACACTAAAACAAACCTGACCTCTTGAGGATATTCAGAAGCCAAGTTATAAGCCCACAAAGTTGTAACTGGACTACTTCTTTAAAGTGACACCAGGCCCGGTGACCTTTGGGACATGGTTTGACCCCCTTAGGAAAGTGCTATCATTATGAAACGTTCAGATCACTTACAACTCAATAGGATCTACCTTCTTGTAGCGTTTCAGCCTGATTGGACCTTGTTTTCACACAAATGAACCCAGAATGATGTGAAATTGTGCTCCATGCAACATAATTCTGGCTGCCATTTACAAACCATAAGTGCTAATGACTCCCTTCCTTTTTGTGGTTGTAGGGGCTGTTGATTGGAGTACACTAAAACAAACCTGATCTCTCTAGGAAATTCAGAAGCCAAGTTATAAGCTCACAAATGTGTAACTGGACTACCACTTTAAATGGACACAAGATCCGGTGACCTTTCGGACATGGTTTGACCCCCTTAAGAAAGTGATATCATCATGAAACGTTCAGATCACTTACAACTCAATAGATTCTACCTTCCTGTAACGTTTCAGCCTGATTGGACCTTGTTTTCACACAATTGAACCCAGAATGATGTGAAATTGTGCTTCGTGCAACATAATTCTGGGTGCCATTTAAAAACCATAAGTGCTAATGACTCCATTCCTTTTTGTGGTTGTAGGAGCTATTAACTGAAGTACTCTAAAACAAACCTGACCTCTCTAGGACATTCAGAAGAAAAGTTATAAGCCGACAAAGGTGTAACTGGACTACTTCTTTAAAGTGACACCAGGCCCGGTGACCTTTGGGACATGGTTTGACCCCCTTAGGAAAGTGCTATCATCATGAAACGTTCAGATCAATTACAACTCAATAGATTCTACCTTCCTGTAACGTTTCAGCATGATTGGACCTTGTTTTCACACAAATGAACCCAGAATGATGTGAAATTGTGCTTCGTGCAACATAATTCTGGGTGCCATTTACAAACCATAAGTGCTAATGACTCCATTCCTTTTTGTGGTTGTAGGGGCTGTTTATTGGAGTACACTAAATTAAACGTGATCTCTCTAGGACATTCAGAAGCCAAGTTATAAGCCCACAAATGTGTAACTGGACTACTTCTTTAAATTGACACCAGATCCTGTGACCTTTGGGACATAGTTTGACCTCCTTAGGAAAGTGCTATCAGCATGAAACGTTCAGATCACTTACAACTCAATAGATTCTACCTTCCTGTAATGTTTCAGCCTGACTGGACCTTGTTTTCACACAAATGGACCCAGAATGATTTGAAATTGTGCTTCATACAACATAATTCTGGATGCCATTTACAAACCATAAGTGCTAATGACTCCATTCCTTTTTGTGGTTGTAGGAGCTATTAATTGAAGTACTCTAAAACAAACCTGACCTCTCTAGGACATTCAGAAGAAAAGTTATAAGCCGACAAAGGTGTAACTGGACTACTTCTTTAAAGTGACACCAGGCCCGGTGACCTTTGGGACATGGTTTGACCCCCTATAGTAATGTGCAATCATCTTGAAACGTTCAGATCACTTACAACTCAATAGATTCTACCTTCTTGTAACGTTTCAGCCTGATTGGACCTTGTTTTCACACAAATGAACCCAGAATGATGTGAAATTGTGCTTCGTGCAACATAATTCTGGGTGCCATATACAAACCATAAGTGCTAATGACTCCACTCCTTTTTGTGGTTGTAGAGGCTGTTGATTGGAGTACACTAAAACAAACCTGATCTCTCTAGGACATTCAGAAGCCAAGTTATAAGCCCACAAATGTGTAACTGGACTACTTCTTTAAATTGACACCAGATCCGGTGACCTTTGGGACATGATTTGACCCCCTTAGGAAAGTGCTATCATCATGAAACGTTCAGATCACTTACAACTCACTAGATTCTACCGTCTTGTAACGTTTCAGCCTGATTTGACCTTGTTTTCACACAAATGAACCCAGAATTATGTGAAATTGTGCTTCGTGCAACATAATTCTGGGTTCCATTTAAAAACCATAAGTGCTAATGACTCCATTCCTTTTTGGGGTAATGGGGGCTGTTAACTGGAGTACTCTAAAACAAACCTGACCTCTTTAGGATATTCAGAAGCCAAGTTATAAGCCCACAAAGGTGTAACTGGACAACTTCTTTAAAGTGACACCTGGCCCGGTGACCTTTGGGACATGGTTTGACCCCCTATAGGATTGTGCGATCATCATGAAAAGTTCAGATCACTTACAACTCAATAGATTCTACCTTCTTGTAACGTTTCAGCCTGATTGGACCTTGTTTTTACACAAATGGACCCAGAATGATGTGAAATTGTGCTTCGTGCAACATAATTCTGGGTGCCATTTACAAACCATAAGTGCTAATGACTCCATTCCTTTTTGTGGTTGTAGGGGCTGTTGATTGGAGTACACTAAAACAAGCCTGACCTCTCTAGGACATTCAGAAGCCAAGTTATAAGCCCACAAATGTGTAACTGGACTACTTCTTTAAATTGACACCAGATCCGGTGACCTTTGGGACATGGTTTGACCCCCTTAGGAAAGTGCTATCATCATGAAACGTTCAGATCACTTACAACTCAATAGATTCTACCTTCCTGTAACGTTTCAGCATGACTGGACCTTGTTTTCACACAAATGAACCCAGAATGATGTGAAATTGTGCTTCGTGCAACATAATTCTGGGTGCCATTTAAAAACCATAAGTGCTAATGACTCCAGTCCTTTTTGTGGTTGTAGGGGCTGTTGATTAGAGTACACTAAAACAAACCTGACCTCTTGAGGATATTCAGAAGCCAAGTTATAAGCCCACAAAGTTGTAACTGGACTACTTCTTTAAAGTGACACCAGGCCCGGTGACCTTTGGGACA